>NC_056007.1:52183469-52486500 GCF_018446385.1 Zingiber officinale | reverse complement strand
AACTATTGTATGATGCCTTGTATGAATTTATACATAAGGTTAGTCCAAGTTCACATGCTTGTATGCTTGTTTGTAGCCCTAATGAGAACTTGTTAAATTTCGGCCATGACATATGTTAAGGGCTTAAAGAACTTAGGAACTAATTCAAATGTGTCAAATGTGTTTACCTTGTTCCTTGGTAAAAAAAATGTTATAAATATGATTTAAAGTTGTCCATGCTTTTATATCATATGGAACCTTGTTTCACACCTTAAGGTTTCGGCCACATGAAATTAGGGACTTGAAGAACTTAGAAACTAAGTTAATCATGTTTATAATGCTTCCTATGAAAATATTATGATGATAATTTAGGTGTCATATGCTTAGATGTTGTGTTTAACCTAAATTAAGCTCTAAAGGGGTTTCGGCCACAAGGGTTTAGGAAGCTTAGAACCAAGATGAATATGATACCATGTTTCCTATGATAGGATAACCACAAGATACACCCTTATGCTTAATATGTATGCTTGTGATTTATGACTTATGATATGATATGCATGCTTTTATGATATGATATGCTTTGTGCTAAAAATATGCATGCTTATGTTATGATATGTGATTAAATTATGCATGCTTTAATGCTATGTTTAGTGCTTAAAATATGCATGCTTTCATGATATGATATGTGGTTAAATTATGCATGCTTGATGATATGCTTTATGCTTAAGATATGCATGTTTTTATGATCTATGCCTAAGTGATGCATATTGTTATGACATGATGTATGCCTAAGTGATGCATGCCTTTATGATGTGATGTATGACTAAGTGATGCATACCTTTATGACATGATGTATGCCTAAGTGATGCATACCTTATGATATGATGTATGCCTAAGTGATGCATACTTTTATGACATGATGTATGCCTAAGTGATGCATACCTTTATGATATGATGTGTGCCTAAGTGATGCATGCTTTTATGATACATGATATGTATGACATGTACTTTACTTTATGTGTGAGTGGCTTGTACCAAGGGTGGGCTCCATAAGCGCCCCGGGGACTAAGGACCTCGTTAGGGATGGGCTCCTAAGTGCCCCTAGGACTAAGGGCCTAGTATGTTTGCCTCGTAGGGTTCAAGACTTGCTATCTTGGACCTACAAGGTTGCGCGCAATATGTAAGTGGTACATAGCCGGGATCCCCCTTATGTTGAGATTACTTTCAAGCATATATATGTAAAAGAAAATGGTTTTTAAAGATCATGAGACATACACATGTTTTTCGGATACATGTTTTCCAAAATCATATTGCATACACCTTATGATTAAGCTATGTTTCATGCTATGCTCTTGATTATGATATGCCATGATAAGGTATGATAATGTTATGTTCATGCTATACCTTATAGACATGTTTCGGCCATGGATATGTTGATGCTTGATATATAGATTTCGTCCATGGATATGATGATGCCTTGATGTACATGTTCGGCCATAGTTATGATGCTTTGATATACATGTTTCGACCATGCTTTGATATACCATGATATTTGGTTGTTATGCCATGTCTAGCTATGTTTTATGCAATGCACTAGGTATATGTTTCAGCCATGATGATGTGTGATATGCCATGACTAGTGGTGATTATATTATGATGCATGATATGCTTGAATAGAATGCTAGGTTATGCCATGATTAGTTGAGATTATGACTTGTTGATACATTCTTTGATTATATGTTGATTTTTGGCTTTAGTGAGTAGGAAAGGAACTTACTGAGCCATGAGTGCTCATAGCTTACTTTCCTTGTACCACAGATAAAGGAAAAAGCTGGATGAGCTAAAGGAGCAGCAGGAGGGGCAACGAAGATGTGTGTGGCGGTGGCTAGGAAACTAAATAAGAACCTGCTTTAAAACCTTTAAGAACTATGCTTTGGTTTTGTGAAATGTAATACACTATTGGTGACTTGATGTTAAGTTTTTATTGATTTTGTTATCATGTTATGAAACCATGTTAGTGTAGTTGGGTTTGAAATAAGTTAAGAAAAATAATTTTTAAGTCTTCCGCTGTAATACGTATGTAGAGTATCGTAGCCCCGTCCCTTAGGGTTAGCAGGGAGGGCGGGCGTTACACCTCAGATCGAGCTGCCTTTCCGATCTTGTTGTTCCGTCTGGTAATTTCTCTTTTCTACTTCCAGATCTGTACGATTTCTCTACTGCATTTAGTTTAATTTCTCCTCGGATCCATCTTGTATTAGCTTTGCAGGTTGTGACCTATTATTTTCACATGCAGAAGGAAGAACTTGCTTTTCCATTTAGGGTTTACTACTTATTTCGTCTTGGTGTTTATTAAATTATTACTTGGTTATAATGTTGAAAAAGCTTAAAATTAGAGTTTTTTTTTAACTTTCTAGATTTGATTGTTTAGGCATTGATTTTCATTTGTTTCTGAAGTAGCTTTTGTTGCGTTTATTATCTAGAAGATTTCTCTGTTGAAGGGAGAAAAAGGGATTCTAAGGGTTGAATGACACGTTGCTTTGTTTTTGACTTTGACTTCTTCAGTCATCTTGTGAATTGTGAAGGAAGTTGGTGTTGGATCTTAGGCCTGAGTTATAAGAAGAAAGAGCATAGAAGAAACAGTTCCAAATGGGGCCTTTTTCATTCTCTAAGAAATTATCCTCATTGTCTACATTGGCTTTACAGGCTGTGTTTCTGTTTTGCGTCTCTAGTAATGCATTTTATCTCCCTGGTAGTTATATGCACACCTACATACCTGGTGAGAGCATATATGCCAAAGTTAATTCCCTCACCTCCATTGAGATTGAGCTCCCATATAGCTAACATTTTTAAAATAAATCAGTCTAAAATGTTAAGAGTTTAACTAAATTTTCTCATAAAGATAAAGCAACATAGTAGCAGGTTTCAACATATAAATCATATGCAATGGTGTTGGCTGACTTGGAAAGGAAGAGCAAGAAGAGCAGGAGAACAAAAGGGAAGAAGAAGAGAAGAGGGAGGTTTTATATTACCTAAGGCCTTGGATTCCTTCAGTTTGTCAGCCGTTGTAGACTGCCTAAGCTTATCTCCAGGGCTCCCTAACAAGTTCATCAATTACTGCTGGAGCCTACCTTCTATTTGGTGCTGGCGTTTCTGTTCTGTTGTCTCTATGCTGCTAGCATAGATGAATCATAATTTTGATTTAGAGCATAAATTACAAGTTTGCACTGGACCATATTTGGAAATTTAAAAAATGAGGTGACTGCATTAAGAAGCTTAAACATTATTTGCTAGTCTGTTATGGTAAATAAAGAGCCTTAATTGCTGTGTTCTATGAATAGATACTGATTATTAGATTCACTGGTGCCAAGATGTTCTAAAAATAATTGACCATCAGTTGTTGTTATTCATTTATTTGATTCTGCCAGGTCAACTTCCATGCAAGGAAAATTGCTTCAGCACAATTTAGAACTAGAAATAGTTCATGCTCTGAAAGATCTAAAAAGAAAGCTTTTAGAGAAAGAGTTGATTTGACCATCTCTTTCTATTTGGTTTAATCAATGGAGTTGAAGACTCAATTTGGGTAATTGCTTCAGCACAATTTTGCCTTTATTGTTGTAGGAGCTATAACTCTGAGCATAATCTTTGCTATCAGGGCAAGCCCTTCAGAGTTTGTCATCCCTCTAGATAAGTATGTCAAAGCAGTATATCACACCCGTGTTTCCATCGGCATGCGCGTTTTAGAATGCTATTTGAAACTGAGGAGTCTAGTGTGCGCAGGTTGGTACTGTAGCCTTTCTCATTCCTGAGTTGCATTTTTCTTTTTGCTGTTGGAACATCCATTAGCTATCTGATGTGCAATTGAGTATTGCTTTCGCCTATTTATATTAAAAGCATCTATATTAGTTTGTCACAGGCTTTTTAATGCACAGTAGCTTCTAATTGTCTTGTCCTTTTATTATTAGATATATGGGCACTGTCACAGGGATAAGTGATCTAGATCCTGTCCGATGGCCAAATTCATATTGGCGCTCTGTGAAGGTATATATACTGAAGTTTTCTGACTTTCCTCTTAAGCAAACCTGCCATGTGATAACCGTTTTCTGACTTTTATAGTAACATGTAAAAGTGTTGCAATCCATTAATGTTTCTTGAATGCCACCACTAAGTTCTTAATTTGCCACTTCCTCTTGAAACTGAATCTGGCTTTTCTTGTAGGTTGGCTGGGATGAGTCAACTTCTGGAGAGAGGCAGCCAAGAGTCTCTCTTTGGGAGATTGAGCCTTTAACAACATTTCCAATGTATCCATCTTCCTTTCCACTTAGGCTCAAGCGCCCTTGGCCTTCTGACTTGCCTTCACTACATGGTACTTATCATGTTTGCTTGCTGAATCTTAACTAAACAGGTATGAACTCCTTGTCACTGCCATCTCACTTCTGTCACCTATATGTTTAGGTGGGAGAGATGATCTTATGTGGCTTCGAGATGGAGACAGAGCAATCTAGTCTTTGAATTTCCAGGGATTCTGTAATCAGACGTTTACCGAGTGCTATTTCAAAAGTGGAAATGTGAGTGGCTGAAGGGGAAGAGAACACTAAGGAAGATTTAGTTAAATCTCTGCACAGAGCAAGAAGGATAACGTTGGCACCAGTAAGAAGAATATTTGTGTACTATCTATTACCTTTTGATGTTGTAAGAAAAATAGTTGTGTAATTTGTGGATATTGACTTGATGTGCACAATATCTATTATCTTTTTATGTTGTAAGAAGAATATTTATGTGTTGGTTATATGGATATTGACTTGGTGTGTTTAGATACATCGGTGCATTTTTATTTGTGATTTTCTTAGTGAATTAATAATATTAACTTAAATTTATGATTTACTTGGTGATAATATTGGTTTTTCACTATTTCAGAAATCAAATTTGTGTCGTTAAACAATACTGATATTACATCGATTTTCCACCGCTGCAAAACCGGTGTCATTAACTAATATTACATCGGTTGTATGCCGCTGCCAAAACTGGTGTTATTAACATATAATATTACATCGGTTTTACACCCGATGTCGTTAAGTGATACTACATCGGTTATAACCCGATGTCTAAAATGGCAGACCTTTTACATCGCCTTCATAGACATCGGTCGAAAATGTAATAGACATCGGTGGAAAATCGATGTCTATGAGGGTTTTTGTTGTAGTGATTCGAGATCTCTAAGACACTGTTTCAGTGCAAGATGTAAGATGGGACTCCCGTAGGCCCATATGTACTCAAAATGATTGGGTATATAGAAAACCTACAGAGATTGGGATTCCCGCTTGGCCAAGAGCTGGCCACTGACCTGATCTTGTAATCCTTGCCGGATAGCTATAGTCAATTCATTCTAAATTATAATATGAACAAAATTGACAAGTCACTACCCGAGCTGCTTAGCATGTTAAGAACTGCTGAGCTCAACCTTAAGAAGGTTAAGCCCAACTCTATTCTGATGGTTCAGAAACATAAGGGCAAGGGCAAGCCCAAAGGTAAGGGAAAGTCCCAAGCCAAGGGAAAAGGCAAGGCACTGAAACCCAAAGGAGGGGTCGCCAAGGATGCTACCTGCTTCCACTGCGGTCAGACCGGGCACTGGAAGAGGAACTGCAAAATCTACCTGGAAGATCTTAAGAAGAAGAGAAGTGAGACTTCCACTTAAGGTATATATGTTATAGAAGTCAATCTATCTATTTCTTCATCATGGGTATTAGATACCGAATGTGCTTCTCACATTTGTACTAATGTGCAGGCGCTGAGAAATATCAGGGCATTGACGAAGGGCGAGGTGGACCTACGCGTAGGCAATGGAGCACGGGTTGCTGCTGTTGCTGTAGGAACTTATTCTCTATCTCTTCCCTCTGGGCTTGTACTAGAATTGGATGATTGTTGTTATGTGCCTGCTTTGACTAAGAACATTATATCAGTTTCTTGTTTAGACAAGAAAGACTTTTTATTTATAATAAAGAACAAATATTGTTCAGCTTATTTAAATGATATGTTCTATTGTAGTGCACTTCTGATGAACGGACTCTATATTCTAGACCTTGAGAGCCCTATCTATAACATAAGTACCAAGAGGTTCAAGTCAAATGACATGAACCAAACCTATCTCTGGCACTGTCGCTTAGGTCATATAAATGACAAGCGCTTATCCCAGCTCCATAAAGATGGTTTGCTGGACTCATTTGATTTTGAATCATATGAGACATGCGAGTCATGCCTTCTAGGCAAGATGACCAAGACTCCCTTTAGTGGACATAGTGAGAGAGCGACTGACTTGTTAGGTCTTATACATAGTGATGTATGTGGCCCTTTCAATGCCACTGCTAGAGGTGGTTATAGGTACTTCATTACATTTACTGATGACTTCAGTAGATATGGTTATATGCACTTGATGACACATAAGTCAGAATCCTTTGAAAAGTTCAAAGAATTCAAGAATGAAGTACAAAATCATCTTGGCAAGAGTATTAAGATACTTCGATCAGATTGAGGTGGTGAATACCTTAGTCATGAGTTTCGTGACTATCTAGCTGAGTGTGGGATTCTATCTCAACTCACTCCTCCTGAAACACCACAGTGGAATGGTGTATCCGAAAAGAGGAATCCTACCTTATTAGATATGGTACGGTCTATGATGAGTCACACAGATCTTTCCATGTATCTTTGGGGCTATGCTCTAGACACAGCAACCTTCATTCTCAACCGAGTTCCATCTAAGCTAAGGCTGTAATAAAGACACCATATAGGATATGGACTGGGAGAGATGCTCAGGTGTCTTTTATGAGGATTTGGGGTTATGAGGCTTACGTTCGACGTCAAGTCTCAGACAAACTGGGACTCAAATCCGATAAGTGCTATTTTATTAGATATCCCAAGGAAACGAAGGGATATTACTTCTACATTCCCAGTCAACACAAGATAGTTGTGGCTAAGACTGAGGTATTTCTAGAAAGGGATTTTGTTTCTAGAAAGACTAGTGGGAGTACGTTCGATCTTGAAGAAGTTCAAGATGTGGACCATAGCACAGAAGCCTCGATGGAAGTTGAACTGGAACCACAAAGTGTTGTGGATGATGTTGTTCCACAAGGAGTTGAGGAACCACAACCAGTTCAAGTAGACCTACCTCTTCGCAAATCTGATAGGGTACGTCGTCAGCCAGAGAGATACTCATTTCTCTTGTCTGACCATGATGATGTTGTGCTCATTGAGGATGAGCCCACCTCCTATCAGGAAGCTATGATGAGACCAGATTCCGAGAAATGGCTAGAGGCCATGAGATCTGAGATGGAATCCATGTACACTAACCAAGTATGGACTTTGGAATCCATGTACACTAACCAAGTATCCGAGATGCTCCACATCATCATGGTTGCTTAAGTGGGATGCCACCTCATGGGAGTTACCAAGAGTTGTGACTCTTAGTATCCCATGGAGTTAAAACTCCTCCATGAAGTGGTCGGCCACATTCATTTTTTGTGTGGGAGTTTTCATTTTGTGGTGTAACTCTCATCTTCTTCCTCAAGCTCTCTCTTCTCTCCCTCTCCTCCACCTTGGCCGAACCTTTCAAAGGTGATAGCACACCTTTTTGTTTGGTTTCTCCATCTCTTGCTTGTGTGGATACACATAGAGGAGTATCTACTTTGATACTCTCGAGATCCGGCGAACCTTGGACGAGCGGGATTAAGCGAAGGGCTTCGCATCAAGGGTAAATTCTTATCTTGTAGATCTAAAGTAGATCTAGGCTTAGAAAACTCGTACATGAAAGTTTTTATGAAATTTTAATCTTCGCACGGATCCGGTGGCATGGGAATTTCGGGGTTTCCGCAATGTAAAAAGCGATTTTTGCGGCCCGAAAAACCCAACAATATTTGACCAATGTGATTCTTTATTTCAAAATAAAATATTTACAAAAGGCTAGGCTTTTAGTATACACTCTAACAATCTCCCACTTATACTAAAAGACTATGCTGTCATAAAAGTTGTCATACATCTGATTCTCATTCCTTCAACATGTCGATCAAAAGATTTCGCCGGAAGGGCCTTAGTGAAAGGATCTGACAAGTTATCTGCTGATGTAATCTTGGCGACAACAACTTCTCCTTGCTTTATGATGTCTTGTATCAGGTGGTACTTGCGCTTTATATGTTTACTCGCCTTATGGGCTCGTGGTTCCTTTGAATTTGCTACTGCACCGCTATTATCACAATAAATTGTGATGATTTTGGGCAAACCAGGAATCACATCTAAGTCCATTAGGAAGTTCCTGAGCCACACATCTTCTTTGGCTGCCTCAGAGGCTGCCACATACTCAGCTTCCATGATTGAGTCAGAAACATATTTCTGCTTAACACTCCTCCATGCAATGGTTCCACCTCCTAAAGTAAACACATAGCCTGATGTAGACTTACTACTGTCTCTATCTGATTGGAAGTCAGAATCCGTGTATCCCATAGGGAGTAAATCATCTGCTTGGTAAACTAGCATATAATCTCTAGTCCTTCTCAGTTACTTTAATATATGCTTTACAGCAGTTCAATGTCCTTGTCTAAGGTTACTTTGATATCTGCTAACTATGTCCATGATAAAACAGATATTTGGTCTCGTGCATAGCATATATTAGGCTTCCTATAGCTGAAGCATAAGAAACCGCCTTCATTTCTTCTATCTCTTTTGATGTCTTCAGAGACATCTCTTTAGATAAATATACTCCATGCCCAAAAGGTAGAAAAACCTTTCATGGAGTCTTGTACGCTAAACGAGCTAGGATAGTATCGATATACGAAGCTCGGGATAAGCACAACATTCTTTTCTTGTGATCCCTTATTACTTTGATCCCAAGAATATGTGCGCATTCACCCAAGTCCTTTATATCGAATTGCTTAGACAACCATACCCTTACTTCCGACAACACTTTGATATTGTTTCCAACTATCAAAAATGTCATCTACGTATAGTACAAGAAATACCACCACGTTTTCATCACACTTCTTGTATACAAAAGACTCATCCGGACACTGAATAAATCCATACGACTGGATTACTTCATTAAACCAGATGTTCCAAGACTTTGAAGCTTGCATCAGTCCATAGACCGATTTAGTTTGCACACTAGATGCTCTTTACCTTTTTCAGTGATCCCCTCTGGTTGCTTCATATGGATATTTTCTTCAAGACTTCCATTAAGGAAAGTTGTCTTGACATCCATTTGCCAAACCTCATAATCCATATGAGCAACAATAGATAAGAGTATCCAGATAGACTTAAGCATAGCTACTGGCGAAAAGGTTTCCTCATAATTGATTTCCTCTTTTTGAGTATAACCCTTCGTAACAAACCTTGCTTTGAAGGTTTCTACCTTCCCGTCTGTCTCTCTTTTCCTTTTGTAGATCCATTTACATTCAATAGCTTTTATACTATTTGATAGTTCTACTAGCTCCCAGACTTTGTTAGAATACATAGATTCTATTTTTGAATTCATTGCTCTTTATCAAGATTCTGTATCTATATCTTGAGTGTTTCGTCATATGTTCGGGGATCAGGTTCATGTTTACCTGGGACTAAGTCCGACGACTCTTCCAAAAACATGAATCTCTCAGGTTGCCTTACAACCCTCCCACTACAACGAGGCACTGTCTGTGGTTGTGTATCATTTGTGATACGTGTTGCAGTTTCTTATGATATTTCATCTTGCACTGTTGGTACTAAAGTAGGCGTGTCCTCTCGCATTTCTTCTAGAACAATTTCACTCTTGGGTTTATGGTTTATTACATAATCTTCCTCTAAAAATCGAGCATTAATGCTAACAATGATCTTCTGATTTTTAGGATTATAAAACAAACCACCTTTCGTTCCTTTGGGATATCCTACAAACAGACAAACTTCTGTTTGTGATTCCAACTTGTCAGTGTCTCCCTTCAGCACATGTGCTGGACTACCCCAAATCCGAATGTGTCTTAGACTAGGCCTACGCCCATTTCACAATTCTGTGGGAGTAGAAGGTACTGATTTAGAAGGTACCAAGTTTAGAATGTGCACTGTTGTTTCCAAGGCATATCCCGAAAACAAATTTGGTAATTTTGAATAACTTATCATCGATCTAATCATTTTCATAAAAGTTCTATTCCTTCGTTCTACCACACCGTTCTATTGGGGTGTACCAAGTGCAGACAATTAGGATTGAATCCCAGTCTCTGATAAGTAATTCCTAAACTCTCCAAAGAGGTATTCGCCACCACGGTCAGACTGTAGTGTCTTGATACTTTTACCATGTCGTTTTTCCACATCAACCTTGTACTCTTTGAACTTATCAAAGCATTTAGACTTGCGGCGCATCAAGTAAATGTATTCGTATCTCGAATAATCGTCTATAAAAGAGACAAAATATTCGTAACCACCTCTTGCCTGGATAGACATAGGACCACACAAATCAGAATGAACCAATTCTAATGCATCTTTGGCTCTATACCCCTTGGCCTTAAAAGGTCTCTTGGTCATTTTACCTTCCAAGCAAGATTCGCAAGTTGGAAAGTTTTCCAACACTAATGAACCCAAGAGTCCATCGGCTATGAGCCTTTGAATCCTACTTAAGTTAATATGTCCAAGCCTTAGATGTCAAAGATATGTTTGGTTCATTTCCGAAGGTTCCTTTCTCTTATTAGAATTAGAAGATGTGTTATTAATTTCCATTTGTTGCTTTGTGAGAAAAATTGGATTTAAAGTATACAAATTGCCTACTAATGTACTAGAACAGATAATAACCCTATTCTTCTTGATAACTACTTTGTCATCAAAAGAAACAGAATATCCATCCATAAACAATTTAGAAACTGAAATTAAATTCTTTCTAAAAGTTGGTACAATAAGACAATTTCTCAAAACCAAACTTCTATTCCTATCAAATGATAAGTAGATGTCTCCCACTGCAACAGCCGCCACCTTTGTAGCATTGCCCATGTAGACAGTTATCTCTCCTTCATATAGTCGACAGGTTTCTTGGAACCCCTGCAATGTATTGCAGACATGATCAGTGACTCCTGTATCTACACACCAGGTGCTGGTAGATAACACCGCTAAACATGTTTCAACTACTAGAGAATAAGATATACCTTTATTATTTTGATTCCTACGATGACAGTCTGCCTTCCAATGTCCAGTCTGCTTGCAGATGAGGCACTTGCCCTTTGGCTTCTTCACTCCAGCATTAGGTCCAGTACCTAGAGATCTCTTCTTTGCTGAACCAGCCTTTTTCTTCTTCTTCTTGCCTTTCAACTTAGAAGTAGAAACATTTTCAACAAAGTGAATTTGAGAACTATGACGAAATATACCTTCTGCTTACTGTAGTTCTGTCAGAAGTTCCGCCAATGTATAAGCCCTTTTGTTCATGTTATAGTTCAGGCGGAACTGCTCAAAACTTTTGGGTAGCGTTTGGAGAATAATATCGACCTGGGTTTCCCCATCAATTTCAGCTCCAAGGATCTGTATTTCATTCAGATAAGCCATCATCTTGAGGATATGATCTCTTACGGGTGTCCCCTCTGACATGGTGGCTGACATTAACTTTCTCATTGCCTCTTTCCTAGCAACCCGATTCTGGTATCCGAAGAGTTCTTTGAGATTGTTCATCATGTCATAAGCAGTTGGTAAATCCTGATACTGATGTTGTAGTACATTTGACATTGAAGCCAAAATGTAACACCACGCCATCTCATCTGTCTTTACCCATTTCTTATGAGCCTCAATCTCCTCTTGACTAGAATCACTATTAGACACATTTGGGCAGACCTCCGACAGTACAAACTTATAGCCTTCAGCAGTTAGGACAATGTCCAGGTTTCTTTTCCAATTTATGTAATTGGGACCAGTAAGTTTGTTCTCTTTCAATAGAATGGTCAGTGGGTTGAAAGTCATCCTAAGAATCACAAAATAAACTTTGGTCAAGACTCTAAATTAAGAATAATATTGATTCCTCAAATAATACTATTTAAATTTACGAACATCTCAAAACACCGTGAATTTTGCATACCACGATAGTGTGGACGTATACAAAATCAAACATTTGTAAGAGGAGGTTTTACCCATTAATTTTATTCTTGACAAATAAAATTAATAGTTGGTTTTTCCTTCGGTCGTACAAATAATAGCAGTGACTCCGATGGGGATGATACTATTAAATGTGCCTAAGTGTATACCATTACATGATACTTAGTCCATTAAATAGGATTGTGCCCCTTCAGATGGAGAAGATCACATGCTAGTAAATAATTTCCTATAATCATCCATAAAGGAAGTTTGATCTAGTAATCTGTAAACAAACTCATCCGATGGGGAGGGAGGCACTCATAGCCAACACGCAAGTTTGTCGCATCACTTACAAACCAGTAATGGAGACCGTGAAATTTATTTACTAATCCCTCTTCCACTTAGTTATTTAAGTTGGGGAATTTTAAATTATGCACACACACATCACAGTAAATAAAAGCAATAAATATGGAAATTAATTTTCTAACTATTATGGCATTTTCCATCACTGTCCTCCATGTGCTGACAACCCTAGATGTTGCCATCTTTAGCCACCATAATCGGGTCCAATCGCCGCTTCCGCTGCATCTCTGGTCTACAAATAGTACCACGCCTCGCAAGGATACGATCCGCAACAAAAATAGAATTTTACATATATCGATCCTATATTCCACAAAGGAATGTACATGTTATCTAAATCGAAACAAAAATGTAAAATCTTAAAACTAATACAGCTCCTACTGTATTTAATACATACAATCATGCACACACAAAAATGCCCTTGACATGTCCAAGGGTCCAATCACACACAATATCTATAAGTCATAATAGTTAGAGCCTGCAACCACAGAGTTAGCACATCCTACTATTATCTAGCCTAAATTATGTATGACATGTGCATAATTAAACTGAAAACCAAACACACAGAGGCAAAACCTAGCTCTGATACTAATTGTTGGTTGCTATGCGGAATATCATACCGATACAAGTCTTGAACCTTTACTAACAACCTATTGTGTTCTTTAGAAATTAAATTAGGAATCTCAAACAGAACTTAACATTATTGATTCCAAATTTAACTTATCTTTTCTTAGTGGTTTAAACTTAGATCGCAAACGATACTTAACATTATTGATCCAAATCCACCCATGTTACAAATTCAATTAAATATTAATTTCAGAGATCGGCTTCCAGGTTAAACATGGCGAGGAACTAGGCCTTCTTGGGTATGGGAGCATCCACCACTTCCTAGATAAAGCCTTTCAATGAAATTTAATATTTAATTTCCTTATAGTAACCCTAGGTTTAACCAAAAAGAACAATCGAATCACAAGTTCGAAAAAACAAAAAAAAAACATAAACTTGAATCACAAATTCGAAACCTAGAATCATATGCCTCTTGTGTTTGGTATTTCAAAATCCATACAAAGAAAACTAGTATGATGCGGAATAGAATTCCTAGTTATACCTTTCTTTGTAAACAACAACCTCTTGATCATCTACTGTATTCCTCTTTTTATCTCGGACGTTGTGTGGGCAACGATCTACCGAGATGAGAACCACCAAGACAACTTCCTTCTTGCAAGTTTCGGCCACCAACCTTCAAGCTCCAAGGAATGCAAGAGCAAAGTCTCCTTTCTCTCCTTCTTCTCCTAGCAAGAACCGACCACCAACAAGAACTCCAAGAGAGGGATAAACCAGCCAATAAAAGAAGAAGAGAAGAGGAGAAGAATAGGGCCGACCACACCAAGGAAAAGAGGAGGGGAATACTAGAAGATATGTTGTGAGGTGAGGCACCTCTACCCCTGATCTGGTTGTAAGAACAGGGGGCCCCCATCCAGTGGGGTCAACGCCACGTGTAAGTCAAAGTGGCAGGTGGACGGGCGGCGAGGGGCAGGTTCGACCGGCCGGGCGGCCGGCCGGTGTCTAGTTGATGGTTAAAGGCGTCTCATCGAAAGTCAGGGTTCCGGCGCTCAGCGGACGAGATCGCAGAGCCGATCGGATTGCACGCTCGACCAAAACGATCAGGTAGCATACTGCTAATAGTCTCCACAAAGCACGTGATTGAGAACCTCCCCAAGTAAACCACCGCATATGTCCGGCCGGAGGTCGCGGAAGCTGGCCGTACGGACTCTCTCCAGGGAGTAAGGGCAAAAGGACAAGTGACATCTTTTTCTGACAGCGGGTATGTTCCACGTGTAGGCCATACTTCAAATCTTATGACAGGGGGTTCCGCTGTCCCATCGAGGACATGCTTGGACTATAGCAGTATGGGTCAGGTAAGCTCACTGACAAGCCCTTACTGGGTTATGGGCCGCGGACACGTGTACACCTCGGTATGTGTACACTCGCTTCTCCGCTGCCCTATATAAAGGCCCTCATCCTTCGCCGGAGGTACGCGTTCTAATATTTGGAGAGCCACTTTTTCACTGCTTGCTTGCCTGACTTGAGCGTCGGAGGGTCGTCACCGGAAACCCCTTCCCGACCCAACTTCTGTGCAGCTTTGCCGGAGCGCCGTCCGACCGGCCGAGGATCTACGTCAGCTACCAGGAGAGCGCCACGTGCCCAGGGTCCGTTGGTTCAGCGATTCGGACAGGATCAATTTGGCGTTGTATGTGGGAATCGCTCCTGCATCCGAGCAGAAACAATGGATGAGGCTGGACGACAGCATACGGTGACGCTTTCCACGGAGGAACTCGACGCTCTGATCGAGTTGAGGGCCGCTAAGCTCGTCGAACAGAAACAGAAGGCACCAGCCGAGCGGGCAGAGCAGTAAGCAACATCAGCATCAGGAGGCCGAGCGGAAGCGCCTCAGGCCACCGTTGCATTCCCTCGGGCCCTATTCCGCACTCCTGAAGCCGCAGCAACTAATCAAGATCGGGGATCTTCTTCGGATGAAAGGCCAAGACGAGACGACAGAAAAGGGAAAGCCCCCCGAGCGGATACATCGCCCGAGCGAATTAATCGCCAGTTCTCAGAAGCCATCTTGAAGGATCCTTTGCCAAAGCACTACGTGCCCCCGACGATCGGCGAATACAATGGGACCACCGATCCGGATGATCATCTGGGTAAATTCGACAACACTGCTACCCTTCACCAATATACGGATGGGGTGAAGTGTCGAGTTTTTCTAACCACCCTCTCTGGATCGGCTCAACGATGGTTTCGGAGGCTGCCGGATGGGTCCATTACAAACTTCAAGGATTTCCGAACGGCCTTCCTCCATCATTTTGCAAGCAGTCGGCGTTATCAGAAGACGAGTGTCAGCTTGTTCGCCATCAAGCAAGAGCCAAGAGAGCCGCTCAGAGCTTATATCCAGCGGTTCAACCGAGTGTCCATGGATATTCCAACGGCCACCTCGGAGACCATGATGAATGCCTTCACACAAGGCCTAGTGGATGGGGATTTCTTCCGATCGCTCATTCGAAAGCCGCCCCGAGACTACGACCACATGCTACACCGGGCCAACGAATACATCAACTTGGAGGAAGCCCAAGCAGCCCGAAAAAAAGAAACTCCAACCGAGCGGGCTCCTCTTGCCGAGCGGAAGCAGCACGCTGCTCACCCACCCAGAGGACCAAGAGCTGAAGCAATCCGCTCCCCCCATGCCAGGTCCCAAGTGCAAGAGGTAGCTGCCGCCCGCCCCAAGCCAAAGAAGAAATGGACCCCGATGTTCTGCTCCTTCCACCGGACGGATACGCACAACACAAGGGATTATCGAAGTCTTCCCTTGATTGCTCAACCCGTTCCTCGGAATGGTGGTCGACGATCTCCCTCATCCGATAGGCGACAGAGAACTCATGAAGCCGATCGGACTCAAAGTGACAGGCGAAAACAACAAACTCCCGATCGGCATCGCTCTCCAAGGCGTGAGAATCGCCGAATGTCTAGAGAACGGTCTCGACCGTCCGCTCGGGAAGAAGAAAATAGAAGTAACACTTCCCGAGGCGAGATCAACATCATTGCTAGCGGGTCGACCGGAGGTGACTCTAACCGAGCAAGAAAGGCGAGCGTCCGACAGCTCCAGATCCATGCGGTCGGCTGCAGCCAGGAACGGGCGAACGGACCCGAAATTAGTTTCGGACCCAGGGACTTGGAAGGAGTTGAAGTCCCCCATGACGACGCCCTTCTCATCAAAGCGGTAATAGCCAACTATACTATTCACCGCGTTTTTATTGACACAGGGAGCTCGGTTAATATCATATTCAAGAAAGCATTCGATCAGCTGCAAATTGATCGAGCCGAGCTGCTGCCCATGACAACCCCCCTTTACGGGTTTACGGGCAATGAAGTTCAGCCGGTCGGACAGATCTATCTGGCCATATCTCTGGGAGAGGAGTCGCTCAGAAGGACGCGCACAGCAAACTTCGTCGTGATGGACTCTCCGTCGGCATACAACGTCATATTGGGGCGACCAGCTCTCAGCGAATTCCGAGCGGTCGTTTCCACCTTCCACCAGAAGATCAAGTTCCCCATCGAGGACAAAGTGGGAGAAGTTCGAGGGGATCAACTGGCAGCTCGGCGATGCTACATTGAGATGGTCCGAGCAGAAGCCAATTCTGCTCGGAAAGCGCCACGGATCGAGGTGAACGCTATAACAGAAAAGCCTCCCTCTTTAGTTTATGAAGAAAAAGAGGAAGTGCAGATTCACCCGACCCGATCGGAGGCCACAACGTTCATCGCAGCCAACCTGGAGGAAAGCCGAAAACAGGAAGTGATCAAATGCCTCTAGAGAAACTGTGATGTCTTCGTCTGGTCGACGCACGAGCTGCCTGGAATTTCACCGAGCATAGTGCAGCACGAGCTACATGTCCGACCGGACGCTCGGCCGGTGAAGCAGAGAAAAAGGGATTTCAGCGCCGAGCAGAATGTCATCATCCGGTCGGAGGTTGAGAAACTTTTGGAGGCCGACCACATACGCGAGGTCCAATTCCCGAGTTGGTTGGCTAACGTAGTGCTTGTCTCCAAGCCCGGCAATAAGTGGAGAGTATGCATCGATTTCCGGGACCTTAACAAAGCATGCCCAAAGGATTTTTATCCCCTGCCCCGGATCGATCAATTGGTGGATTCTACGGTCGGCTGCGAGCTGATATGTATGCTCGACGCTTACCAAGGCTATCATCAAGTGCCGCTCGCCCGTGAAGACCAAGAAAAGGTTAGCTTCGTCACCGCCGACGGCACATATTGCTATAATGTGATGCCGTTCGGACTGAAGAACGCGGGAGCCACTTACCAACGCTTGATGAACAAATTGTTCAAGGAGCAGATCGGGCGAAATCTGGAGGTATACGTGGACGACATTCTCATCAAGTCCGTCCGAGCGGTTGATCTCTTGGAAGACATGCAGGAGACTTTCCGAATGCTAAGAAGGTATGGAGTTAAACTAAATCCCCTGAAATGTCTATTCGGAGCAAAAGGAGGGCGTTTCCTGGGTTACATAGTGACCGAGCGGGGTATTGAAGCAAATCCCAGCAAAGTGAAAGCCTTACAAGATATGTCGCCCCCAAGAAATTTGAGGGAAGTGCAGCGTTTGACCGGTCGGATAACCACTCTGTCCAGATTCATCTCAAAGACCGCCGACCGGAGCCTACCTTTTTTCAAAATCTTGCGCAAAGTCGCCAAGTTTCAATGGGACGAAGAATGCGATCGGGCATTCGAAGATCTGAAGACATATTTGAATTCTCTCCCGATACTAGCCAAGCCAGCTGTAGGTGAGCAGCTTTGTATTTACTTGTCTTCAATCGAGCAAGCAGTCGGCTCGGCACTAGTGAGAGCAAGCGGAGAAGAGCCTGTATATTTTCTGAGCCATATTTTAAAAGATGCTGAATCTCGCTACACTGGGCTCGAGAAGTTGGCCTTCGCTCTGGTGTTCGCCGCTCGGCGCCTTCGACCATATTTCTTGGCTCATACCATCATCGTCCGTACGAATAGTCCTCTGGGAAGAGTTCTGTCGAATCCAGAAGCGTCCGGACGGCTCATCAAATGGACTACAGAATTGAGCGAATTCGACATTCAATACCAGCCTCGTTCAGCGATTAAAGCGCAAGCCTTAGCGGATTTTGTGACTGAGGTGCAGAATCCGGAGCCGGAAGCTATGTGGAGAATATATGTGGACGGATCGTCCACTCGGCTCGGAAGCGGGATTGGAATACTGCTGCTCTCTCCCCAAGAAGAAAAGATGCACTTATCTGTCCGGCTGGATTATAGAGCTACAAACAATGAAGCGGAGTATGAAGCCCTCATAGCCGGCTTGCAAGCAGCCTGGCATGTAGGGGCTGGACGGGTGACGCTGCATTCAGACTCTCAGTTGGCCGCTCAGCAACTCACAGGTACTTTTGAGATTAATAACGCTCAGCTTAAGCTCTACGCTCAAGCCTTCGAGAAACTCAAGGCCGACTTCAGAGAAGTTATTATCCAAAAGATACCCCGAGCGGAGAACCAAGCGGCTGATTAGTTAGCCAAACTTGCAAGCTCAATAACGCCGAGCGCCATCCAGCAGCCAATTGAACAAGTATCTTTGGTGGCGCACGTCGACCGGATAGAGGCCTCACGTTGCCGAGTGACTGGAGGACACCAATCATGGAGTTTTTGCGCTCGGGCACCACACCGTCCGATCGAGATGAAGCCCAACTTTTCAGGAGAAGGGTCGGTCGGTTCACACTCATTGGTGATCAGCTCTATAAGAAGGCTTTCTCTCACCCGCTGTTAAAATGCGTGAGCTCGGAAGACTCGGCTTACATCCTCCAAGAAGTGCATCAAGGATCATGTGGTGGGCATCCGGGCGGACGATCACTAGCTAAGAAGATCCTGCTGGCCGGATACTTCTGGCCAACCTTACAAGCAGACGCCGCTCGGACCGTGTCGACGTGCCTGTCCTGCCAGAAGTATCACAATGTCTCCCACCGACCGGCGGAGGAAATGAAGGCATCAACAGTCTCGTGTCTGTTTGATCAGTGGGGAATGGATATTGTGGGTCCGTTCCCTACGACAACCGGACAGCGGAAATTTTTATTGGTGGCGGTTGATTATTTTTCCAAGTGGGTGGAGGCCGAGCCGCTAGCCAAGATCACCGAGCAGATGGTCAAGAAATTTATTTGGCAGAACATCATCTGTCGGTTCGACATCCCCCGTCGACTTATCTCCGATAATGGGCGGCAATTCACAGGAAAGATGCTCGAAGGATGGTGCAAAAGCCATGGCATCGAACAACACTTCACGTCCGTGGCATATCCCAGAGTAATGGTCAAGCCGAAGTAGCCAATCAGGAAATTCTTCGTATTTTGCGCGCTCGGCTCGATCATATGGGAGGAAGCTGGGTGGATGAGGTGCCAGGCGTCTTATGGGCCATCCGAACGACCCCGAAGGAAGGAACTGGCATCACGCCCTTCCATTTGGTGTATGGCGGTGAAGCGGTTATTCCTGTCGAAGTTGGAGTTGAGTCCTCTCGGATACAAAATTATGATGAGGACAACCCCGAGCGGAGGAACATGGAGTTGGATTTGGTCGAGGAAGAAAGAGCAAAGGCATCCGTCCGGCTGATGGCATATCGTCAAAGAATGAAGTAAAATTACAACAGGCGCGTAATCCCCAAATCATTCCAGGTCGGCGACCTTGTCTGGAAGAAAGTCAAGCCGGTCGGCGACGTCGGCAAGCTGGAAGCTCCCTAGGCAGGCCCCTTCAAGGTTATCGAAAAGCTCCGCTCGGGCGCTTACTATTTGGAGGATCAAGATGGACGGCAGCTGGATCGGCCATGGAGTGCGAATCATCTCCAGCCTTATCGTGCCGGATGAAAGGTGCACTGGTGTAACTTATTTTTGTGTATATTCTAGTCGCACATGTCCTTGTAATGCAGGAAGCAGAAATGAAGCAGACATGAAATTAAAGGTTGGCTAGTGTGTTTGCCAAGCGGCTATGTTAAAGATTAGCCCAAGGTCGTCGAGCTCCGACGTTAAATATCGAGAGACGAGTCGGTGTCTATAAACCCTCCGAGCGGAAGACCGTCAAGCTCCGACGTTAAATATCGAGAGATGAGCCGGCGTCTATAAACCCTCCGAGCGGAAGACCGTCGAGCTCCGACGTTAAATATCGAGAGACGAGCCGGCGTCTATAAACCCTCCGAGCGGAAGACCGTCGAGCTCGGACGTTAAATATCGAGAGACGAGCCGGCGTCTATAAACCCTCCGAGCGGAAGACCGTCGAGCTCCGACGTTAAATATCGAGAGATGAGCCGGCGTCTATAAACCCTCCTCGCGGAAGACCGTCGAGCTCTGACGTTAAATATCGAGAGACGAGCCGACATCTATAAACCCTCCGAGCGGAATACTGTCAAGCTCCGACGTTAAATATCGAGAGATGAGTCGGCGTCTATAAACCCTCCGAGCGGAAGACCGTCGAGCTCCGACGTTAAATATCGAGAGACGAGCCAGCGTCTATAAACCCTCCGCGCGGAAGACCGTCGAGCTTTTACGTTAAATATCGAGAGAAGAGCCGGCGTCTATAAACCCTCCGAGCGGAATAACGTCGAGCTCCGACGTTAAATATCGAGAGACGAGTAAACCCTCCAAGCGGAGGACCGTCGAGCTCCGACGTTAAATATCGAGAGATGAGACGGCGTCTATAAACCCTCCGAGCGGAAGACCGTCGAGCTCCGACGTTAAATATCGAGAGACGAGCCGGCGTCTATAAACCCTCCGAGCGGAAGACCATCGAGCTCCGACGTTAAATATCGAGAGACGAGCCGGCGTCTATAAACCCTCCGAGCGGAAGACCGTCGAGCTCCGGCCTTAAATATCGAGACGAGCCGCCTATAAACCCTCCGAGCGGAATACCGTCGAGCACCAACGTTCAATATCGAGAGACGAGCCGGCGTCTATAAACCCTCCGAGCGGAAGACAGCCGAGCTCCGATGTTAATTATCGAGACTAGCCGCGCCTATAAACCCTCCGAGGAAGACCGTCGAGTTCGATGTTAAATATCGAGACGAGCCGCCTATAAACCCTCCGAGCGGAATACCGTCGAGCTCCGACGTTAAATATCGAGACGAGCCGGCGTCTATAAACCCTCCGAGCGGAAGACCGTCGAGCTCCGACGTTAAATATCGAGAGACGAGCCGGCGTCTATAAACCCTCCGAGCGGAAGACCGTCGAGCTCCGACGTTAAATATCGAGAGACGAGCCGGCGTCTATAAACCCTCCGAGCGGAAGACCGTCGAGCTCCGACGTTAAATATCAAGAGACGAGCCGGCGTCTATAAACCCTCCGAGCGGAAGACCATCGAGCTCCGACGTTAAATATCGAGAGACGAGCCAGCGTCTATAAACTCTCCGAGCGGAAGACCGTCGAGCTCCGACGTTAAATATCGAGAGACGAGCCGGCGTCTATAAAGCCTCCGAGCGGAAAACCGTCGAGCTCCGACGTTAAATATCAAGAGACGAGCTGGCATCTATAAAGCCTCAGAGCGGAATACCGTCGAGCTCCGACGTTAAATATTGAGAGAGAGCCGGCGTCTATAAACCTTCCGAGCGGAAGATGCCCTTAAAAAGGATGCAGTTGCCCCAGAAACTCTCCTTCAATATTGTTAGATCGTCTCTATGGTCCGCCCGGCCCAGCACCCAATGGGTACTTCATCGGTATCTAGAGAGCGATTTCTGCTATCAGAGCGGAATATTAAATAGTCGAAATGATACATATTTAGCCGAGCGGAAGGGCGATGCCAAATACTTAGGGATTTTCCCTTTCGCATACCAAGGGGGTAATAATTGGCGAGTAGGCAACATACATATTCACTAGCAAAGACAGTACATGAAAGAAAATCATTGCATTAAGATTAGAACTTAAGGCCGAGTGGCCTAAGTACAAAAAAAGGATCCATTTTTTGGCCGAGCGGCCTAGTTACATATAAAGATAGTCTACTCAATGTAATCATAAAGGTCCTTGGGGATGCTTTCAAGGAGCACGACTTGATCGCCGGCTGGAATGGTAGTGGACTCCGGAAGAAGACCCTTAGATTTCAGATATGTAGTGGTGGCGGTCATAGCCATGTCAAAGGCTGTGTACATTCGCTCACAAATTTTCTCTGAGAATTCAGGCGACCGGATGAAGCTCTGTCTCAAGGCAGCGACCCGACTCGGCTCGGCCTCTTGATATTCTTTAAGAGCCGCCTGAGCGGCTCGCCTTCTCTTTATCAAGATGCTCTGTCAGCTCCTTTACCTTCAGCTCCAGGCCCCGAGCTTCCACGTTCTTCTTCTCCAAGTCGGAAATGGCCGTGTTTTTCCGAGTGGTGGCCAAGGTTATTTTTGTGTCGAGCGACTTGACTTGTCGCTCGGACTCGGCCAAGGCATGGGCCTGATCGGCCGTCTTTTTCTGCTCGGCCGCCAACAAAGTTTGAGCTTTCTTCAGCTCCTTTTGTAGCTCGGCATACGAGGGGCCTTAAGAGCCGGACGGACCGCTAGCCGCCTTCAGTTGTCTCAATTCCTCGTCCACCATCGCCAGGCGGTTGGAGACAGCTATCTCTTCCACCCATCTCTGGCAAGCAAGAGAGGAAATTAGAAGTTGTTAGTGCTCGAGCGGAGATAATACATCCCCGACTTTGAAGAAAACAAACTTACCCCCTTGGCCTCCTGCATATGGCTATTGGCCAAATTTCGAAAGGGGATCAGCGCGACGCGCGCCCGAGCATCGGCCCACATCTAAGCTAGGGGCCCCTTCAAGGTGATGGTATGCTCGGGCACGGTCGGGCGGTCGGCCTCTGGCAGCAGCTCTTCAGTCGGGAGATGAAGAGAGACTCGTACAGTGCGGCCATGGCCGGGAGTCGTCCGACCGGCGATCGGAAGAGGATCAGAGGCCGGCGCTGAAAATTGAGAATGAATAGTGGAGCGCTTAACTGGTTGTCGAGTGGGCGGAAGGGTGCTGACCGGAATAGCCTCAACCGGGGCTGCCGGCTCATCCCATTCAGAAGGCATCCGGTCCGACGAAATAGCTTCGACCTCTGGAGCCTTGCCACGAGCACGGGCAGTAGCTTGGGCGGACGGTTGAACGGCAGAAGTTGCCGAGCGGAGTGGAGTTTCCACTCGGCGCCTCTTCGAGGCGGGTTGTCCCTCTTCCCGAGCGGAACCTTCTTCTTGGACTGTTGGTCCTCCGCTGGGGGTGGCTCCACTTGCCACATGCTGCTGAGAAGCCTGAGCGGCCGACTCTGCATGCGTCCCGCTCTCTCCTTCATGCGAGCCGACCGGCGTGATGCCGAGCGCCTCCATCTCCTTGGCTGCCGCGGCTTCGAGCGCCGCCGCCTTTCTCTTCAGAATGCCGGCCATTACCGACTCCATGACGATGTTCGCTGCAAAGGAAAGGAGAGAAATCAGTTAGCAATCAAAATAAAGGACCAAGTAAAATGCTTACCAAAGCCGCTCGGAAGGGGAGTCCGCATTGGACTCAGGCCGAAGATGTACATCACTCCTTCGTGAAGAAGCTTATTGATGTCAAGTCGCAGACCGGCTAGCATATTTGCAGCATGGAGGTAGTCCGGTCGAGTCTTGAATTTCTTCAGCTCGGGAGTAGGGGGTAGGCCGACCTGCCACTTGGTCGGGAAGTTGGCCTGATCAGGCATTCGGATGTAGAAAAAATAATCCTTCCAATGTTTATTGGAAGAAGGTAGTTTGTTGAAAAAGTCTAAGCCGGGCCGAGCTTGGAACATGAAGGTACCCGTCTCGGCTTGCTTGGGATAATAGAAATAAAAAAAGACATCCGGTCGGAGGGGATGTTGTGAATCTTGAACAAAACAACAACACCACAGAGGAGACGAAAGGTGTTGGGTACCAGACTGCCGAGCGGCACGCCGAAAAAATTACAAACGTCTATGATGAACGGATGTACAGGAAAACGCAGACCGGCGGTAAACTGGTCGCGGAAGACACAGAAAGCTCCGCGCGACGGCCGGTGCGGCCGGGCGGAAGGACCAGCTAAAAGAAGTTCAAAATCTTCGGGGATTTCAAAATTATCGGTTAGAATGTCAAAGTCACGTTGATCAAATCGTGACTGCATGGTGGTGTACCAAGGACCAAGGGACTGGTCTTCGGGATGGGAAGAGCTAGCCATGGGCCGATCGGAAGAAGTCAAAAAAGCAAAAGGCAGGAGAAAAACAACAACAAGCGAAAAGAGGTTTCAAGGATTGAAACTGGGGAGACAAATACGGAGTAAACACCGGAAACAAGAAAGAAAAGGTGTAAAGCCTTACTGCGGGGAAAAAGGACCAAGGAAGAGGCGCCGGAAAGTGTCGGAAAGCAGGAATGGAATCGCCGGAGCACCGAAACACCAGAGACAAAGGTAGAAATCGTGAAAGCAAGTGAGGGGAATGGGAGAGAGCGAAGATTTTATATGGCGGGGGTGGGGTGGCCTCCGTCGTTGGATCCAGGTCACGGGAGTCAAAGTGCACATCGCGCCGTCCATTTCGAACCTCCTCGATCCCATCAAATCCCCACGTCGCCTCCACCGTACGATGACAACAGTGCGCCACGTGGCATTCAGCCATTCGAGGCATTTAATGAGCACATGCTCAGCCTTAATGTCAAGGATTGGCGCAGGTTACGAGGAGATCCGAGAAAGGTTGTGGATTGACTAGCCTTACGGTCATCCCTGCCGGAAGCCGAGCGGAGCAGGAGTGCCTGAAGGTGTCGACCGGCTAGGCTAGCAGTCCAGTCAGTCGGACTAATCGCCTCCTTCGACTAGACTTGAAGGGGAGGCAAGTGATCCAGTTGTAAGAACAGGGCCCCCCATCCGGTGGGGTCAACGCCACGTGTAAGTCAAAGTGGCAGGTGGCCGGGCGGCGAGGGGCGGGTTCGACCGGCCGGGCGGCCGGCCGGTGTCTAGTTGATGGTTAAAGGCGTCTCATCGAAAGTCAGGGTTCCGGCGCTCAGCGAACGAGATCGCAGAGCCGATTGGATTGCACGCTCGGCCAAAACGATCAGGTAGCATACTGCTAATAGTCTCCACAAAGCACGTGATTGAGAACCTCCCCAAGTAAACCACTGCATACGTCCGGCCGGAGGTCACGGAAGCTGGTCGTACGGACTCTCTCCAGGGAGTAAGGGCAAAAGGACAAGTGACATCATTTACTGACAGCGGGTATGTTCCACGTGTAGGCCATACTTCAAATCTTATGAGAGGGGGTTCCGCTGTCCCATCGAGGACATGCTTGGACTGTAGCAGTATGGGTCAGGTAAGCTCACTGACAAGCCCTTACTGGGGTATGGGCTACGGACACGTGTACACCTCGGTATGTGTACACTCGCTTCTCCGCTGCCCTATGTAAAGGCCCTCATCCTTTGCCGGAGGTACGCGTTCTAATATTTAGAGAGCCACTTTTTCATTGCTTGCTTACCTGACTTGAGCGTCGGAGGGTCGTCGCCGGGAACCCCTTCTCGGCCCGACTTCTGTGCAGGTTCGCCGGAGCGCCATCCGACCGGCCGAGGATCTACGTCAGCTACCAGGAGAGCGCCACGTGTCCAGCGTCCGTTGGTTCAGCGATTCGGACAGGATCAACCCCCTCTTTTATATTCCTTGGTCATGGCATATAAGGAAATTTAATTATAATTAAAATTCCCTTATTCTCCTTGTCATTGGTTAATAAGGAAAATTTAATTAAAAATTCCTTTAAACCCTTTACATGGTCGGCCACCTCATGTGCTCCAAATAAGGCAAGTTTTAAACACAAAATTAAAACTTCCTTATTTGTTTCTAAAAATTTTTAAAATAAAAATTTATCTAATAATTTTTCCCTTCATGGTTGGTTATAAAAAGAAATTTTATAAATTAAAATCTCTCTATTAAAACATGTGGATGATTTCCAAAAAGGAAAGTTATCTTTAAAATTAAAATTTTTCTCTCAATCTACAAATATAGAAAGATATCAAATATTTTCTTAATCTTTTGTAGAAACTATAATAAGAAAGATTTAATTTTAAAACTCTCTTTTATATCATCAAGATGGTTACAAAAAAGAAAAGTTTTATCAAAAGTTAAAAACTTCCTTTTAACTACAAATAAGGAAAGATATCAAACCTTTCACTTAATCTTTTGTAGAAAGCTATAAAAGGAAAGATTTAAATTTTAAACTCTCTTTTAAACCCATGGTATCCACATATGGAAAGAATTTAAATAAAATCCCTTTTATTCTTTACATGGTCGGCCACACCAAGCTTGGGCTCCAAGCTAGGGTCGGCCACCTATACTTGACTCAACCTATGGCTTGGCCGGCCCAAGCTTGGACTCCAAGCTTGCTTGGGCGGCCACCTAAGGTTGGATAGGAAGGTGGGTATAACACTTTAAAAATAAGAGGCTACGATAGGGACCGAGAGGAGGAATTGGTTTTGGTCTCCCGATGAAATTAAGCTTCCCATGTTCGTCCCGAACACCCAACTTAACTTCATCAATAATAATTCATACCACTGAAAAATTATTATTGAACTACCGCACCAATCCCAAATTATATTTTGGGATCCTTCTTATCATGAGTGTGTTAGTCTCCCTGTGTTTAAGATATCGAATGTCCACTAATTAAATGAGTTTCTGACAACTCACTTAATTAATATCTAGCTCCAAAAGTAGTACCACTCAACCTTATCGTCATGCCGGACTAAGTCCACCTGCAGGGTTTACATGACAATCCTTATGAGCTCCTCTTGGGGACATTATCAACCTAGATTACTAGGACACAATTTCCTTCTATAATCAACAACACACACTATAAATAATATCATTTCCCAACTTATCATGCCTCTTAATTTATCGAACTAAATCTCACCCATTGATAAGTCAAAGAAATAAATACTAGATATATGTGTTTGTTATTATATCAGGATTAAGTGCACACACTTCCATAATAACAAAGGTCTTGTTCTTTTATTCAGTCAGTATAAAAAGAACTTACCTTAATTGTGTAACGACCTAGCCCTTCAGCCCATTCGTCGGCCCATTTGGTGACTCCTTATGTCGTCAACCGACGACCCTCGGTCGTGTCGTTACTCACTAGGTCTTTCCACCCCTGGCCAGTGGATTTTTGCCTTCCCTAAGATTCGAACTTTAGACCTCCAGGCTAAGTACTAGAGTTTATGAATCCAGGTAGCTAAGTGAGCACCGGGATTCATAAACTCTAGTACTTAGCCTGGAGGTCTAAAGTTCGAATCCTGGGGAAGGCAAAAATCCACTGGCCAGGGGTGGAAAGACCTAGTGAGTAACGGCACGACCAAGGGTCGTCGGTCGATGACATAAGGAGTCGCCAAATGGGCTGACAAATGGGCTGAAGGGCCGGGTCGTTATAATAAAAAGGCCCCTTTTTATTATAACGGCCCGACCCTTCGACCCATTTGGCGGTCCATTTGGCAACTTCTCATGTCATCGACCGTCGACCCTCAATCGTTGTGTTACTCACTTGGTCTTTCCACCCCTGGCCATTGGATTTTTGCCTTCCCCAGGATTCGAACTCTAGACCTCTAGGCTAAGTACTAGAGTTTATGAATCCTGGTAGCCATGTGAGCGCCAGAGTGGCCAGCGGAAGCGTGGTGGGCCCATAACCCATAGGTCCCAAGATCGAAACTTGGCTCTGATACCAGATTGTAACACCCTTAAATTTTTATTGTAACGACCCGGCTCTTCGGCCCATTTGGCGATCCATTTGGTGACTTCTCATGTCGTCGACCATCGACCCTCGGTCATGTCGTTACTAACTTGGTCTTTCCACCCCTGGTCATTGGATTTTTGCCTTCCTCAGGATTCGAACTCTAGACCTCCAGGCTAAGTATTAGAGTTTATGAATCCTGGTAGCCAAGTGAGCGCTAGAGAGACAGCGGAAGCATGGTGGGCCCATAACCCATAGGTCCCAAGATCGGAACTTGGATCTGATACCAAATTGTAACACCCTTAAATTTTCTCTATTGCAAAAGAGTAAAAAGAAATAGAAGAAGAGAAAAGAAATAAAAATAATAAATTTAAAAATGGCCTTGGGCAGGATTGAACCCAAGACCTGTTATTTAAGATTAGTTGAAGTTGTCATTAGGGTGGTGGTAAAGCATCACACTAGCAATAGAAAATAATTGATTATAAGTAGATTTTTTGGGTAAAGAGATTCCTCAACTTCCACTTAGTATAAAAGGGGATGGATGAGATCAAAACATAGATTTCATCTCCCTCTTTTCCTCTCTAGCTGAATTCTTCCTATCCCTCCTTGCAAGTTCGGCCAAGAACCCTAGGGCTTCAAGTTGTAAAGATTTTCAAGGGAAGAATCCAAAGGGAAGGTCTCCCGCAAGGAGGTAGTTCGCGCGGGGAAAGGTATCCTGGAGATTGAAGTGTACAAGGGAGGTTGTCTTCTCTACATCTAGAATAGTAGGATCTAGCAAAAGGATGTAAGTACTACTCACCTGCAATATGAGTTGTTACGATTATGCATGTGAAAACTTCCTTGTGGTAGTTTTAGTATAATTTCTGCATGCTAAAGAAAATACATGCTATGATATGTTTTATACATGTTATGAAGATATATGTTATGATATGTGAGATGACCCCCCTAAGTTTCGGGAATTAAGAGCATGTGAGAACTTTGATTTGCTTCCCATTAAGTTTTTGGGACTAAAAAGCCTAATCCTTAAGATGCTTCCCTATAAGTGTGGGGGATTAAGTGCACATAAGGTGTTTGTCAAAATGACAAACAAGTGCAATTATAAGAAAGTAATAAGTAAAAGAAAGTATTTTACTTTTAATTGGCATGTACTGGACACAAGGTCCATGGCTGGGCTCCCAAAGCGCCCCTAGGCCCCTAAATCGCCTAGTAGTACCTTAATAGGTTCGGGACTAGTTACCTCAGACTTTATTAAGGATACGCGCAAAGTGATATAATGCCGGGCCCAAAGCAAGTTGACTATTATTTTCACTAGTATGTAATATAAAGTTTTCAAAGCTTATTGATTTAGTTAAGTGAAAACATAGTTGAGTTGAGAACTAGCATTAGAGAGTGCAGTGTTTGATCTCTATAGCATAGCAAGTTTTATGTTTTCCCTTGCATGTTGATGTTACGAGCATGGTTTTAAGTGGATGTTTTGCACGATCAACTGATTTAAAAATGCATGCCATATACATATTTCCGAGATATGGGTTTTAACATGATTGATTGTTAAATGCATGTTTTATGTTTCCACAAGCAGTTTGAAAAACATGTACTCTTCTTAATGCATTATTTTATGAGTAGACGGTACTTACTAAGCATTTGGCTTATAGTTTGCATTTCCTTATACTACAAATAAAGGTAAAGGAAAGCTCGAGGAAGAGGAGGCGGCAAGGGCAGTGCTTGGTGGTGTGTATGTGACGGAACCGTGGAAGAAGATCCTGGAACTTGTTAGTGCAAAGAAATGTGTTAAACCGGGTTTTAGTGTGTACTTTCCTACCTCTTGACTATGCAAGTAATGCCACTAAGAATTTCTTATGATGAATTGTCAGTTTGGTAGTAATTAGTATGTCAAAAAAAAAAAACTCTCCCTCAAGTGAGGGGATTGTGTAGTAGTCAAGGATGAGTAAAAAGGAGAGATCGAGCCTTTTGGGGTGGTGTGACCCCCACACGGCCCGTAACATGGCTGTGTGGAGTCACACGGCTCCAACTCTCTCCCTCTCGGCCATGGTTGCACGGCCGTGTGCTACACACGACCATGCGAGGCTTAGCCTCTGGAAAGGTTGCACAGTCATGTGCTACACATGGTCATGCGAGGCTTAGCCTCTGGAAAGGTTGCACGGTCGTGTGCCACACACGGCCATTCGAGGCTTAGCCTCTGGAAAGGTTGCACGGCTGTGTGCTACACACGGCCATGCGAGGCTTAGCCTCGGGAAAGGTTGCACGGCCGTGTGCCACACACGGCCATGCGAGGCTTAGCCTCTGGAAATGTTGCACGGCCATGTGCCACACACGGCCATGCAAGGCTTAGCCTCTGGAAAGGTTGCACGGTCATGTGCCACACACGGCCATGTCCTTTCCCTTCTCGGGTAAGGCTACCCGGCCATGTATGCCACATGGCTGAGGCACTCTAAAAGCTCCAGACTCCATTAAGGACTTGTGTTGGCTCGAAATAATGCCCTATCACTCAGAACAAGTATGGAGTGGACCTCCCAATAGGAACAAGTAAGGAGTAGACCTCCCAATCTTCCCATAGGAAGATGAAGATGAAAAAAAAAGTAACGTCCATGCCCTAAGTTAGGGCACTCAAAATGGCGGTCGTTACAGTTTAGTATCAGAACCAGTTCCACTCTTCCGCCACACACACATCAAGCATTGATCCTGCAGCTTTCAAGTAAGAAAGTATCTGCTCACAACTTTTATGCATTTTATTTTGTTATGATTAGTAAAAAAATGCTTGTTAATATTCAGCATGCTTATAGATGAAAGTAGTAATTATAATAAGTAGGAAGGAGGAGTGGCTGACGTATGTTTTCACTGGTTTTGACTTATGATATATAGAATGGCTAGAGGATGACCAGCTAGACAGCCGAGGGTTAATGAACCCCAGCCAGGGGAAAATGAGTCTGCACCACAGCCCAACATGTTAGAAGTAGTAGCTCAGCTTCAGAGACAAGTGGCTGAGCAGTAGCAGGTTATTGCCGCCCTAACTGCTAACCAGCAAGCTTCCCCTATGGTTCCACCGGAAGTCAATATGGTAACACCTACTATAGCTGAAGTACCATCCATTACACCTGTAGCCCCAGCAAAGGTGGTGAGGCAAGAAGCATACTTCATCCAGTGGCAAAAATTGAAACCAGAGAACTTCTCTGGCACCAATGAACCATGGGATGCTTAGGCATGGTTCAAGACCCTGGAGAGCATAATGGAGCTACTGGACTGGCCGGAAGTAGAAAAGATAAAATGTGCTTCCTTTTGTTTTACTGGTGATGCAAGAATATGGTGGGAACGGGTCAAGGAAAAATGAAAAGTATATCAAATGACCTGGTCTGACTTTGAGACTGAGTTCTTCGAAGAATTCTTTCATATGCGAGTCACAAACAAACATTACGATGAGTTCACAAAATTTCGACAAGGAAGTTTATCAGTAGATGAAGCCGTGAAGAAATTCAATAGGTTGGCTCGCCTATGTCCCAAGCTAGTCAGCACTGAAAGAGAAAGGGTAAGACTAATGCTCAATATGCTGAAATAGCTCTGAATGTAGCTGGTGGAATTAATAAACCACAAACTGTAGAGGAGCTGATTAGTAGTGCTCTGATTACGGAGCATTATCTGAACAGTATTAAGTAGTAGAAGCCAGTACTGGTGGAGAACAAAGGTCAAGGGATTTCTAGCACTCAGAAACCCCAGAGTCATGGGTTGACCTGGAAAGGAAACTCCAAGAGGAAGCAGTGGAGTAATAAGAAGGGAGGATCCGTAAACAAGCAACCTAAGTATGCCACATGTTCCACCTGCGGAAGGATGCATCCTGGAATCTGTCGCAAGGGCACGATTGGTTGTTATACATGTGGTCAAGAGGTTCATATGGCCAAGAATTGCCCGACCAAGATCAACCTTCCTCTTGCACAACCTGTGCAATATGGAAGCAAGCAGGCACAGCTACACCAGATGCAGACCACATTGGAGGGTCCTCACATTAGCCAAGGTAGACTGGAAGCTCCACCAAGTTCTACAAACGCTCGAGTTTTCTCCCTTACCAGAGAGGAGGTAGCAAACGCCTCCACCGTTGTCACAGGTCAGATATGCATTTTTAATCAATATGCAATTGTGCTATTTGATACTGGGGAAACCCATTAGTTTGTCTCCATAGTATTTGCTGAAAGAATAGGTATACTCCCGGAGGTCCTAAGCGGACAATTCTTGATGACACTACCCTTGGGAGAGATAATGACATCTATGCACTGGCTACGAGCTATGCCAGTCAAAATTTCAGACAGAGAACTGTACAGTGATCTGATCTTGCTGAACATGTCTGATTATGATGTTATTTTTGGGATGGACTTCCTGAGCAAGTATGGTGCTTCTATCGAGTGCCATAAGAGAAGGGTTTTATTCCAACCTGAGGCAGAGTCTAAGTTTGAGTTCATCGGAGATTCAAAGAAGAGAACTTAGAAATTTTTATCGGCCATGAAGGCCCAGAAAATGTTAGCCGATGGATGTACTGGATTTCTAGCTCATGTGGTTAATACCCAGCAAGAAAGAGATCACGAGCTAGAGGAAGTTAGAGTTGTATGTGACTATCCAGGAGTGTTTCCGGAAGAGTTGCCAGGGTTAGCTCTGATAGGGAAATTGAATTTGAGATTGAATGGCTCCGGCAGAATTGAAAGAACTTCAGGGACAATTACAAGAGCTACTGGACAAGGGTTTCATTCACCCTAGTCACTCACCATGGGGAGCTCCGGTGTTGTTCGTAAAGAAGAAGGACGGGTCCATGCGAATATGCGTGGACTACCGAGTGCTGAATAAGGTGACAATCAAGAATCAGTATCCCTTGCCGAGAATTGATGACCTATTTGATCAGCTAAAGGGGGCCACAGTCTTTTCCAAGATAGACTTGCGAGAAGACTGACCAGTGCTCCAATCTTTACTCTTCTAGAAAATGGCGAGAGCTTCGATATGTATAGCGATGCTTCTAAATTGGGACTCGGAGCTATACTGATGCAGAATGGCAGAGTCATTGCCTATGCCTCGAGACAACTGAAAGATTATGAGAAGAACTATCCCACTCATGACCTTGAGTTAGCAGCAGTAGTCTTCACTCTCAAAGTCTGGAGGCATTACTTATACGGAGCTCAGTACAAGATTTACATAGATCACCAGAGTTTGAAGTATTTCTTCACTCAGAAAGACCTGAACATGAGACAACGGAGATGGCTTGAGTTAGTCAAAGATTATGACTATGAAATCCTCTACCACCTAGGGAAGGAGAACAAAGTGGCAGATGCGCTAAGTAGAAAATCTTACGCAACTTTAATGTCCTTATCTACTATGTCCCAACCCCTACAGAAGGAAGTAGTAAACTTTGGGCTAGAAATTATTACTGGGCAGCTCTCCACTTTGACACTAGTGTTAACCTTGCTTGACGATATACAAAAAGGGCAGGATGAAGATCCTAATATTCAGAAGATAAAGCAGGGAATACAAGAAGGAGAAAATGGGGAGTTTCAAATATCAGACCGTGGGATACTATATTATGGTAATCATCTCTGTGTCCCTAATCAAGAAGAACTGCGAAAGAAAATTTTAGAAGAAGCCCATGGAACACCCTATACAATGCATCTTGGTTCCACCAAGATGTACCAAGATTTAAAGAAATGCTTCTGGTGGTCTAGAATGAAGAGAGATGTTGCTAGATACATCAGTACTTGTCTGACGTGTCAAAGGGTTAAAGCAGAACACCAAAGACCAAGCGGAGTTCTACAACCGATCCAGATTCTGAAGTGGAAGTGGGAAGATATATCTATGGACTTTATAGTAGAATTACCCAGAACTACGAATAGTTATGATGTTATCTGGGTAATAGTAGATAGATTGACCAAGTCTGCTCATTTCCTAGCAATCAGAACATCCTACTCTATTGAGCAGTTAGCATAACTGTATGTGAAAGAAGTTATCAGATTGCATGGAGTTCCCAAAATCATAATTTCTGATAGAGATGGTCATTTTACTTCACACTTATGGGAGTGTGTGCAGAGAGCTCTTGGCACTAAGCTACGATTCAGCACTACATTTCATCCTCAAACTGACGGGCAAACAAAACAGGTGAACCAAATTTTGGAGGACATGCTACGGGCTTATGCCTTAGATTTTAAGGGGAGCTTATGTCGATACCTATGCTTAGCAGAATTCGCATACAATAATAGCTATCAAGCTACTATTGGAATGGCACATTATGAGGCTTTATATGGGAGGAGATGTAGATCTCCTATCTGTTGGTATGAAGGTGGTGAAAAGAAAGAAATGGGACTTCAAACAGACCTTATGGAGGACACCACCAAAGCGATTCAGAACATTCGCCAAAGAATTGAAACTGCTCAGAGTCGGCAGAAGAGCTATGCGGATGTGCGTCGTAGACCGCTAGAATTTGAGGTTGGGGATTCAGTATTCCTCAAAGTAGCTCCTATGAAAGGAGTGATGCGGTTTGGGAAGAAAGGAAAGTTAAGCCCACGATATGTGGGGTCGTACTTGATCACCAAAAGAGTTGGCAAGGTAGCTTATGAGTTGGAACTACCTTAAGAAATGTCAGCTATTCATAATGTATTTCATGTCTTAATGCTGAAGAAACATGTTTCCGATGCAAATCAAGTGATTAAACCACATACGGTACAAGTTCAAGAGGATCTCAGTTATGAAAGTCGACCTATTCAGATAATAGATCGAGAAGTTAAAAAGTTGAGGAACAAAGAGATACCGTTAGTAAAAGTGTTGTGGCAAAGTCAACAGTATGAAGAGACAACATGGGAATGTGAGGATGATATGAGACAGAAGTATCTGCAATTGTTCTAAGTTCGAGGATGAACTTTTTATAATGTATGGGGGATTGTAACACCCTTAAATTTTCTCTATTGCAAAAGAGTAAAAAGAAATAGAAGAAGAGAAAAGAAATAAAAATAATAGATTTAAAAATAACCTTAGGCAGGATTGAACCCAAGACTTGTTATTTAAGATTAGTTGAAGTTGTCATTAGGGTGGTGGTAAAGCATCACATTGGAAATAGAAAATAATTGATTATAAGTAGATTTTTGGGTAAAGAGATGCCTCAACTTCCACTTAGTATAAAATGGGATGGATGAGATCAAAACTTAGATTTCATCTCCCTCTTTTCCTCTCTAGTCGAATTCTTCCTATCCCTCCTTGCTGTTAGGACCGAAAAGTAGCTAGAGGGGGGGTGAATAGCTCGTCGCGTGCTAGATGCTTGTCGTTGCTTGTTTCTTCAAGAATGTGCAGTGGAAAATACAGAAACAAATCACACAACGCTAACAAGGTTGGTTTACTTGGTATCCACCTCACAAGAGGTGACTAGTCCAAGGATCCACACCTACTCACGCACCCTCCACTAATAAAAACTCTCCTTTATGGTAACTACCAAGGGCGGAGAAGCCCTACAAGACTCAATACAAGAAGAAAGGGAAAGGTAATGAAATACAAGCTTACAAGCTTACAATGAGTGCAAAAACCCTAACCCTAGTTTCTTCTTCTTCTCTTGATCCGCCTCTTGACTTGGAATAACCTCCAAGAACCTTCAAGAACTGGCGATCTCAAGCTTGAGAAAAACTGTGGAGGAGCTGGTGAGAGATCTGAGATGAATCGGTGAAGAAGTGCTGAAGGAGACGCCCGCCTGCAGCTCAAATACGACGCAACGGTCGGATCCCGATTGATTCGAAAACTCCCAATTGATCGGGGAGGCTTTGGATCGATTCACAGATCGATCAAGAGCACCTCTGTACTCTGGAAAAACGCCTGGATCGATCCAGCGCTTATCGCGTGAAGCAGCAGCGTCCCAATCAATCGGCTGATCTATTGGGACCTCTGGATCGATCCACTGATCGATTCAGAGGCTCTCTGTTCGCTAGGAAAGGCCTGGATCAATCCACTGATAGATCCAGCTCCTGGTTTTTGCCCAAAACCAAGTCCCAAGCCTCTCAAACCAACATCCGGTCAACCTTGACCTGTTGGTACATCATACCTAGCATCTGGTCACTCCCTTGACCTGCCAGAAGTCCCCACCAAGTGTTCGGTCAATCCCTTTGACCCACTTGGACTTTTCTCTTCGTGCCAAGTATCCAGTCAATCCTTTGACCTACTTGGACTTCCCAACACCAGATGTCTGATCATCCTTGATCCATCTGGATTTTCCCTTGCCTGGCTTCACTCACCAGGGCTTTCACCTAGCTTCACTCACTAGGGTTTTCCATCTGCCTAGCTTCACTCACTAGGACTTTCACCTGGCTTCACTCACCAGGATTTCCTTCTGCCTAGCTTCACTCACTAGGACTTTCACCTAGCTTCACTCACCAGGATTTCCTTCTGCCTAGCTTCACTCACTAGGACTTTCCAGTCAGGTATCCGGTCACTTTTGAACTACTTGACTCTTCTTCATTCACACTGATCAGTCCCTGATCAGAATCTCGCCATATGAACAACTGCACCTGCATTGTCCATGTGTCTTCATGTATTGTCAAACATTGAAACTATGACCAAGACTCAAGCTTGGTCAACCCAGTCAACCTTGACCTAAGGGATATTGCACCAACACTTGCAAGTTCGGCCAAGAACCCTAGGGCTTCAAGTTGTAAAGATTTTCAAGGGGAGAATCCAAACGGAAAGTCTCCTGCAAGGAGGTAGTTCGCGCGGGGAAAGGTATCCTGGAGATTGAAGCGTACAAGGGAGGTTGTCTTCTCTACATCTAGAATAGTAGGATCTAGCAAAAGGATGTAAGTACTACTCACCTGCAATATGAGTTGTTACGATTATGCATGTGAAAACTTCCTTGTGGTAGTTTTAGTATAATTTCTGCATGCTAAAGAAAATACATGCTATGATATGTTTTATACATGTTATGAAGATACATGTTATGATATGTGAGATGCCCCCCCCCCCCCTATGTTTCGGGAATTAAGAGCATATGAGTACTTTGATTTGCTTCCCATTAAGTTTTTGGGACTAAGAAGCCTAATCAAGTGCCCTAAGATGCTTCCCTATAAGTGTGGGGGATTAAGTGCACATAAGGTGTTTGTCAAAATGACAAACAAGTGCAATTATAAGAAAGTAATAAGTAAAAGAAAGTATTTTACTTTTAATTGGCATGTACTAGACACAAGGTCTATGGCTGGGCTCCCAAAGCGCCCCTAGGCCCCTAAATCGCATAGTAGTACCTTAATAGGTTTGGGACTAGCTACCTTGGACTTTATTAAGGATGCGCGCAAAGTGGTACAATGTCGGGCCCAAAGCAAGTTGACTATTATTTTCACTAGTATGTAATATAAAGTTTTCAAAGCTTATTGATTTGGTTAAGTGAAAACATAGTTGAGTTGAGAACTAGCATTAGAGAGTGCAGTGTTTGATCTCTATAGCATAGCAAGTTTTATGTTTTCCCTTGCATGTTGATGTTACGAGCATGGTTTTAAGTGGATGTTTTGCACGATCAACTGATTTAAAAATGCATGTCATATACATATTCCCGAGATATGGGTTTTAGCATAATTGATTGTTAAATGCATGTTTTGTGTTTCCGCAAGTAGTTTGAAAAACATGTACTCTTCTTAATGCATTATTTTGTGAGTAGATGATACTTACTAAGCATTTGGCTTATAGTTTGCATTTTCTTATACTGCAGATAAAGGTAAAGGAAAGCTCGAGTAAGAGGAGGTGGTAGGGGCAGTGCTTGGTGGTGTGTGTTAGTTAGAGCCCTAGAGCCAATCATTTGATAATTGTATGGACTCATTGTATCATATTCTTGTATATTAATAAAGGCATTTGTTTGGTTATTATTCTTATTTGTATTAGTGCCAAATAGACTAAGTATAATAGCGTCCTTGAGTAGAAGGTTCATACCTATATCAATCGATTAGTTGAATCGATAGTGAGATGATATAGGGAACACTACTATAAATCATTCCTAGTCGAGTATTAACATTCAGGGACAATGTTAATGCAATAAGAGTAGCATGTAGGTCAGCTCGATGACTTGATCTCACAAGTCATGGATATAGAGATATCAAGCTGACACATGGGTATACATTGGAGAATGTATACTGAATGACCCGCCATGAGAAAGTATCATGAATCGTTATATGAGTGTCATATACTTTCTCATGTGGCTATTAGTATGACTATTAGTCCTTAGACCTGAAGTCACCATGGATCCCTACATAAGGAGTTATGTACTTTGGTTTCGTCAAACGTCACCCATAACTGGGTGGACTATAAAGGCGATTACCGGGTATGTAACAAATTATGCAGAGGGATGTGAGTGATGTAGATGGGATCTATCCCTCCCATATGACGGGAGCGACATCAATATTCTTGATAGAGTGAGACCACTAAGTGCATGGTCATGCCCAAATGAGTCAACATGAGATGTTGAGCTCATTTGATTGAGTGAGTCTACTTGGGGTTCAAGATTTAGATTGATTAGAGGATGACACGGTCTATGCCTCATATTGATCAATCTAGATGTCTAGGATAGAAGGACACTTGTCATTATTTTGTGAGGAGTCACAAGGTGATGTCGGATCTCGACATTCTTGTAACTTGGGCAGTAATGATGTGTTGCTAGATACCGCTCATTACTTATGCTCCTAAATGTGTTTAGGGCATTGCCAACATTACAAGAACCTATAGGGTCACACACTAAGGACAATTAGATGGAGATTAGGTTTATATGATGAACCAAGAGGATTAGATTCATTTGATGAATCAAATTGGATTAAGAGTAATCCTAATTGGGCTAACTTGAGTTCGACTCAAGTTGATTCATGTGTTCAATGAGTCTAATTTAGATTTTGACTCATTGAATCAATTTAATTAAATGAATTAGATTCATTATATTAAGTTAGCTTGAATCAAATGGTTAGATTAGATCAATCATGGAAGAGATTTGGTCAAGTTTGACTTGACTTGAGAGGAAGTTTAAAAGTCAAGTTTGACTTGACTTTATGCCACCTCATTGGTGAGTTGGCATTGATGTGGACCAATGATGATGCACCACATCATCATGGTTGCCACCTCATGGAAGTTACAAAGTCATTCTCTTTAATGGATTCATATTAATTGCAATTAATGCAATTAATTTGTGAGTTTTCACAAGGTAGAGTGGCCGGCCACTTTGGGATGAATGTGGATTTCATTTTTCCATTCAACTGGAGTATCTTCTTCTTCCTCCTCTTGAACCTCTTCCTCTCCCTCTCCTCCTTGCTTGGCCGAACCTTACCAAGGTGCTAGCACACCTTTGTGTGAGGTTTTCTCCCCCTACGTGTCCGTGTGGATACATATAGAGGTTGTCTACTTTGACAACTTGAGATCCGGCAACTCCTTGGACGAGCGGGAACGCGAAAGGGCTCGCTTCGAAGGTATAACTCTCATCTAGTGTAGATCTAAAGTTTTTACAAACTCGTACAGGAAAAAAGGTTTTTCGATAATTTTTGTTTACGAATCTTTGCACGAGATCCATGGCTTTGGGTGACTCGGGATTTCCGCGACGCGAAAAAGCGATTTTCGCGGCCCGAAGAACCCAACAGTGGTATCAGAGCCACGTGCAAAGACTTGTACGAGTTCGTTTGTATTTTTATGAAAAATATACCTTCTGTGATTTTCTGTAAAAATTGAGTTTTTAGAGTTTTTATGAGTAATTTTTCCGTAGAAGCAAAGCACAAGTGTCTCGGCACTTGTAGGCTTCGGCTACCGGAAAGTTTTCTTTTAAACGGCTTCGTTTTGCCCCAAATCCGTTTGGGACAGTGGGGTCGGGTGCCATTAGATCACAAAGGAGCAACTCACGATGGTTAGATCATGGGTAGGGGCATTGCCCCTAACCCCGCAAGGGAATTTGCTCCGCGATTACACCCGAAATCGCTAAAAACGAACCCGCCGGGAAGATTTTTCCGAAACGGCAATGTCTCGACCCAAATCGTTTTGGGACAGCGGGTTTAGGCGCTGTTGGATCGCAAAGGAACCCTCGCGATGGTTAGATCGCGGGTAGGGGCGCTACCCCTGGCCCCACAAGGGGATCCGTTCCGCGATTGCGCCCGAAACCGCTAAACGGGACCGCCGGGAAATTTTTCTCATAAAAATTATAAAAATTATTTTTAAAATTATGAAAAATATATAATTTTGAATTATATATTAATTTGTGATAGTCATGGCCCAAAATACCCAATAAGATTGGATTTGTGTTGTAATTCATAATACGGCCTGTGTGCCGTCATATGATTGTGTGTGCTGTATTTTTTATTTTTTTTTTTCCACGGCCTGCGCGTCGTGCCTTTCTCTTATTCTGGTTGTAAATTAGATTTAGACTCGAATATAACTCGAGTTTCAAATTGTAATGTACAAATTGGAGCGGTGGAGGGTCCACACGAGACGGAGTTCCGAGGCGGGCACGAGCAACACAAGGTGGTCAAAGGGAGGAGCTTGGAGAAGCTGTTGACCCTAGGTTGACCATTCGATCTTCTCATTGGCTTGAGAAGATCGTAGTATGGCCATGACTAAATCACAAATAGATTAATTAATTAATTGTTATGTATCTGATGCATGTTTAATAATTAATTAATTAATCAGTGCCTTAACGATTAGATTAGATCTAAGTCGTGCACATGATGCACCCTTGCGATTAGATTAGATCTAAGTCGTGCACAAGATGCATCCTTCTCGATTAGATTAGATCTAGATCGAACCAACTCTAAATGCCTAACCGTGCCGTCATACCTATCACTACCTCGATCACATGTATTGTTGAATCTGCCAAAGCAGAGCAATACATATTATCTTGGTAGGGTACGGAGGGACAATCTTGGTCCCGCCTATCAACGCATGGGTGAATACAAACTCAATTAGATTGAGTATTCCTAGTTACTCGGTTGGATCGAGTCAACTATAGGCATTATTCCAACTGTTGGAAAAGATAGGTCAAAATCACATCTATATTAACTCTCGGGCGTATTAGCCAAAGCTAACTCGAGTTTTAATATAAATGCGGATATTGATTCTATAAACAAGAGTTGCATAGAGATGTAATTGGTAATCGTTACCTACCGATCATACTAAGCCTTGGGCGTATTAGCCAAAGCTAACTCAAGGGTTAGTATGATGTGGATCTTGTCCCACATGAATTATAGTATTCAGTGGGAGCATCATTTAGTTAAAGGCCTAATTAAATGATTTTTAAAGAATATGATATTTATTTCTGTAAATTTTTGTTGTAGATAACCATGACGTCGAACACGAATTCCTTCTCCCTGCGATCTGTCCTTGAGAAGGACAAGCTCAACGGAGCGAATTTCCTGGACTGGTACAGGAACTTGAGAATAGTTCTCACCCAGGAACGTAAACTGTACGTTCTGGAGCAGCCCATTCCGGAGGCTCCTCCTGCCAATGCCCCGCGAGCAGACAAAGATGCTTACAAGAAGCATCAAGATGACGCATTAGATGTGTCCTGTCTAATGCTCGTGACCATGAACTCTGAGCTTCAGAAGCAACACGAGTTGATGGGTGCTTACGATATGGTTGAGCATCTTCGCCAACTATACCAGGGACAAGCGAGGCATGAGAGATTTGGCACTGTTTCAGTGCAAGATGTCAGACGGGGCTCCTGTAGGTCCTTATGTACTCAAGATGATTGGGTACATAGAGAACCTACAAAGACTGGGGTTCCCACTTGGCCAAGAGCTGGCCACTGACTTGATCTTGCAGTCCTTGCCGGATAGCTATAGTCAATTCGTTCTCAACTATAACATGAACGAGATTGACAAGCCACTGCCCGAGCTACTTAGTATGTTACGAACTGCTGAGATTAACCTTAAGAAGGTTAAGCCCATTCTGATGGTCCAGAAGCACAAGGGCAAGGGCAAGCCCAAAGGTAAGGGAAAATCCCAAACCAAGGGCAAAGGCAAGGCACTGGAGCCTAAAGGAGGGGTCGCCAAGGATGCTACTTGCTTCCACTACGGTCAGACCGGGCATTGGAAGAGGAACTGCAAGGTATACTTGGAGGATCTTAAGAAGAAGCGAAGTGAGACTTCTACTTCAGGTATATATGTTATAGAAGTCAATCTATCTATTTCTACATCATGGGTATTAGATACTGGATGTGCTTCTCACATTTGTATTGATGTGCAGGCGTTGAAAAATAGCAGAGCATTGGCAAAGGGCGAGGTGGACCTACGAGTAGGCAATGGAGCACGGGTTGCTGCTGTTGCTGTAGGAACTTATCAGCTATCTCTGCCCTCTGGGCTTGTACTAGATTTAGATGATTGTTGTTATGTGCCTGCTCTTACTAAGAACATAGTTTCAGTTTCTTGTTTAGACAAGAAAGGATACTCTTTTATAATAAAAGACAAATGTTGTTCTGTTTATTTAAAAGACATGTTCTATTGTAGTGCACCACTAATAAACGGACTCTATATTCTAGACCTTGAGAGCCCTATCTATAACATTAGTACCAAGAGGTTCAAGTCAAATGACATGAACCAAACCTACCTCTGGACCGCTTAGGTCATATAAATGACAAGCGCTTATCCCAGCTCCATAAGGATGGTTTGCTGGACTCATTTGATTTAGAATCATATGAGATATGCGAGTCATGCCTACGAGGCAAGATGACCAAGACCCCCTTTAGTGGGCATAGCGAGAGAGCAACTGATTTGTTAGACTCATACATAGTGATGTATGTGGCACTTTCAATGTTGCTGCTAGAGGCGGTTATAGATACTTCATCACATTTACTGATGACTTCAGTAGATATGGTTATGTGTACTTGATGACACATAAGTCTGAATCCTTTGAAAAGTTCAAAGAATTCAAGAATGAAGTACAGAACCAGCTTGGCAAGAGTATTAAGATACTTCGATCAGATCGAGGTGGATAATACCTTAGCCATGAGTTTCGTGACTACCTAGCTGAGTGTGGGATTCTATCCCAACTCACTCCTCCTGGAACACCACAGTGGAATGGTGTATCCGAAAGGAGGAATCGTACCCTATTAGATATGGTACGATCTATGATGAGTCACACAGATCTTCTGACATATCTATGGGGATATGCTCTAGACACGGCAGCTTTCATACTCAACCGAGTTCCATCAAAGGCCATGATAAAGACACCATATAGGATATGGACTGGGAGAGATGCCCAGGTGTCTTTCATGAGAATTTGGGGCTGTGAGGCTTACGTACGACGTCAAGTCTCAGACAAATTAGGACCCAAATCCGACAAGTGCTATTTCATCGGATATCCCAAGGAAACTAAGGGATATTACTTCTACATTCCCAGTCAGCACAAGGTAGTTGTGGCAAAGACTGGGGTCTTTCTAGAAAGGGACTTTGTTTCTAGAAAGACTAGTGGGAGCGCGTTCGATCTTGAAGAAGTTTAAGATGCGAACAATAGCACTAATGCCTCGATGGAAATTGAACTGGAACCACAAAGTATTGTGGATGATGTTGTTCCACAAGGAGTTGAGGAACAACAACTAGTTCAAGTAGACATACCTCTTCGCAGGTCTGATAGGGTACGTCGTCTGCCTGAGAGATACTCTTTTCTCTTGTCTGACCATGATGACATTGTGCTCATAGAGGATGAGCCTACCACCTATCAAGAAGCTGTGATGAGACCAGATTCTGAGAAATGGCTAGAAGCCATGAGATCCGAGATGGAATCCATGTACACCAACCAAGTATGGACTTTGGTTGATCCACCTGAAGGGGTAAAACCCATTGGGTGCAAGTGGGTCTTTAAGAGAAAGACTGACATGGATGGACTTATCTATAAGGGTCGCTTGGTAGCTAAAGGTTTCAAGCAAATTCATGGTATTGACTATGATGAAACCTTTTCTCAAGTGGCGATGTTTAAGTCCATTCGGATCATGCTTGCTATTCCAGCCTACCATGACTATGAGATATGGCAGATGGATGTCAAAACCGCGTTTCTGAATGGAAACCTACTCGAGGATGTGTACATGACACAACCTGAGGGTTTTGTAGATCCACAGCATACTAGTAGAGTATGCAAGCTGCATAGGTCCATTTATGGACTAAAGCAAGCTTCTCGGAGCTGGAATCTTCGATTCGATGATGCGATCAAACAGTTTGGTTTCATCAAGAATGAAGATGAGCCTTGTGTCTACAAGAAGGTTGTAGGGGACATAGTTGTCTTCCTCATATTGTATGTGGATGACATACTACTCATTGGGAAGGACATCTCTATGCTTCAGTCTATCAAGACCTGGCTAGGGAGTTGCTTCTCAATGAAGAACTTAGGTGAGGCATCCCGCATTCTAGGGATACAGATCTATAGAGATAGATCTAAGAGATTGCTTGGCCTAAGTCAGAGTACATACATTGACAAGGTACTCCTTTGGTTTGCCATGCAGAATTCCAAGAAGAGATTTCTGCCAATGTCACATGGCGTGAGTCTTTCGAAGACTCAAGGTCCCTCTTCTAGAGAGGAGAGAGATCGCATGGATCAGATCCCTTATGCCTCAGCCATAGGATCGATCATGTACGCCATGCTATGTACTCGACCTGATGTCTCGTATGCTTTGAGCATGACGAGCAGATACCAGTCAGATCCAGGTGAAAGCGGTCAAGAATATTCTTAAGTACTTACGAAGGACTAAAGAATATTTCTTGATATATGGAGGCAATGATGAGCTAATTGTAAAGGGTTACAGTGATGCCAGCTTCCAGACCGATCAGGATGATTACCGATCGCAGTCAGGGTTCGTGTTTTTCTTAAATGGTGGTGCTGTGAGCTGAAGAGTTCGAAGCAGGACACAGTAGCTGATTCTACAACAGAGGCCGAGTATATTGCTGCATCAGAGGCAGCAAAGGAGGCAGTTTGGATCCGCAAGTTCATCACTGAACTTGGGGTGGTTCCTAGCATCGCTGATCCAGTTGAGCTCTATAGTGACAACAATGGAGCTATAGCACAGGCGAAGGAACCTCGCTCACACCAGCGGACCAAGCACATACTACGGCGCTTCCATCTCATTCGAGAGATTATCGACAGAGGAGATGTGAAGATTTGCAGAGTACCTACAGAGGCTAACATCGCAGATCCCTTGACCAAGGCTTTGGCATAGAGGAAGCATGATGGTCACACTAGGTCATTAGGCCTTAAAGCCTATACTGATTGGCACTAGTGCTAGTGGGAGATTGTTAGTTAGAGCCCTAGAGCCAATCATTTGATGATTTTATGGACTCATTGTATCATATTCTTGTATATTAATAAAGGCATTTGTTTGGTTATTATACTTATTTGTATTAGTGACAAATAGACTAAGTATAATAGCGTCCTTGAGTAGAATGTTCATACCTATATCAATCGATTAGTTGAATCGATAGTGCGATGATATAGGGAACACTACTATAAATCATTTCTAGTCGAGTATTAACATTCAGGGACAATGTTAATGCAATAAGACTAGCATGTAGGTCAGCTCGATGACTTGATCTCACAAGTCATGGATATAGAGATATCAAGCTGACACATGGGTATACATTGGAGAATGTATACTGAATGACCCGCCATGAGAAAGTATCATGGATCGTTATATGAGTGTCATATACTTTCTCATGTGGCTATTAGTATGACTATTAGTCCTTAGACCTGAAGTCAACATGGATCCCTACATAAGGAGTTATGTACTTTGGTTTCGTCAAACGTCACCCGTAACTGGGTGGACTATAAAGGCGATTACCGGGTATGTAACAAATTATGCAGAGGGATGTGAGTGATGTAGATGGGATCTATCCCTCCCATATGACAGGAGCGACATCAATATTCTTGATAGAGTGAGACCACTAAGTGCATGGTCATGCCCAAATGAGTCAACATGAGATGTTGAGCTCATTTGATTGAGTGAGTCTACTTGGGGTTCAAGATTTAGATTGATTAGAGGATGACACGGTCTATGCCTCATATTGATCAATCTAGATGTCTAGGATAGAAGGACACTTGTCATTATTTTGTGAGGAGTCACAAGGTGATGTCGGATCTCGACATTCTTGTAACTTGGACAGTAATGATGTGTTGCTAGATACCGCTCATTACTTATGCTCCTAAATGTGTTTAGGGCATTGCCAACGTTACAAGAACCTATAGGGTCACACACTAAGGACAATTAGATGGAGATTAGGTTCATATGATGAACCAAGAGGATTAGATTCATTTGATGAATCAAATTGGATTAAGAGTAATCCTAATTGGGCTAACTTGAGTTCGACTCAAGTTAATTCATGTGTTCAATGAGTCTAATTTAGATTTTAACTCATTGAATCAATTTAATTAAATGAATTAGATTCATTATATTAAGTTGGCTTGAATCAAATGGTTAGATTAGATCAACCATGGAAGAGATTTGGTCAAGTTTGACTTGACTTGAGAGGAAGTTTAAAAGTCAAGTTTGACTTGACTTTATGCCACCTCATTGGTGAGTTGGCATTGATGTGGACCAATGATGATGCACCACATCATCATGGTTGCCACCTCATGGAAGTTACAAAGCCATTCTCTTTAATGGATTCATATTAATTGCAATTAATGCAATTAATTTGTGAGTTTTCACAAGGTAGAGTGGCCGGCCACTTTGGGATGAATGTGGATTTCATTTTTCCATTCAAGTGGAGTATCTTCTTCTTCCTCCTCTTGAACCTCTTCCTCTCCCTCTCCTCCTTGCTTGGCCGAACCTTACCAAGGTGCTAGCACACCTTTGTGTGAGGTTTTCTCCCCCTACGTGTCCGTGTGGATACATATAGAGGTTGTCTACTTTGACAACTTGAGATCCGGCAACTCCTTGGACGAGCGGGAACGCGAAAGGGCTCGCTTCGAAGGTATAACTCTCATCTAGTGTAGATCTAAAGTTTTTACAAACTCGTACAGGAAAAAAGGTTTTTCGATAATTTTTGTTTACAAATCTTTGCACGAGATCCATGGCTTTGGGTGACTCGGGGTTTCTGCGACGCGAAAAAGTGGTTTTCGCGGCCCGAAGAACCCAACAGTGTGTGTATGACGGAACCGTGGAAGAAGATCCTGGAACTTGTTAGTGCAAAGAAATATGTTAAACCGGGTTTTAGTGTGTACTTTCCTACCTCTTGACTATGCAAGTAATGCCACTAAGAATTTCTTATGATGAATTGTCAGTTTGGTAGTAATTAGTATGTCAAAAAAAAAAAAACTCTCCCTCAAGTGAGGGGATTGTGTAGTAGCCAAGGATGAGTAAAAAGGAGAGATTGAGCCTTTTGGGGTGCAGGGTGTGACTCCCACATAGCCCGAAACATGGCCGTGTGGAGTCACACGGCCCCAACTCTCTCCCTCTCAGCCCTGGTTGCACGATCGTGTGCTACACACGGCCATGCGAGGCTTAGCCACTGGAAAGGTTACACGGTCGTGTGCTACACACGGCCATGTGAGGATTAGCCTCAGGAAAGGTTGCACGGTCGTGTGTCGCACACGGCCATGCGAGGCTTAGCCTCTAGAATGGTTGCACGGTCGTGTGCTACACACGGCCATGAGAGGCTTAGCCTCGGGAAAGGTTGCACGGTCGTGTGCCACACACGGTCATGCGAGGCTTAGCCTCTGGAAAGGTTGCACGGCCATGTGCCACACACGGCCATGCAAGGCTTAGCCTCTGGAAAGGTTGCACGGCCATGTGCCACACACGGCCATAAGGCCTCTGGAAAGGCTGCATGGTCATGTGCCACACACGGCCATGTCCTTTCCCTTCTCGGGTAAGGCTACCCGGCCGTATGTGCCACACGGCCGAGGCACTCTAAAATCTCCAGACTCCATTAAGGACTTGTGTTGGCTCGAAATAGCGCCCTATCACTCAGAACAAGTATGGAGTGGACCTCCCAATAGGAACAAGTAAGGAGTTGACCTCCCAATCTTCCCATAGGAAGACGAAGATGAAAAAATAATAATAACGTCCATGCCCTAAGGTAGGGCACTCAGAAAGGAGGTCGTTACAAATTGGTCCTGCTCAATACACTTAGAGTGTACTAGTGTAATTTTATAGTTAAGATAAACTGATATCAAATTACACTACGACTATTCCAATGGTTTGTTCCTTTCCATCTTAGTCGTGAGCTACTGTTTATAATTTATAAGGAATTGATAACATGATCTTCTATGTGTGACACCACACACCATGTTATCTATAATATAAATTAATTGAACAACTACACTTAGCATATAAATGTAGACATTTGACCAATGTGATTCTTTATTTCAAAATAAAATTTTTACAAAAGGCTAGGCTTTTAGTATACACTCTAATAATTTATAGTGTCCCGTCTTTTTGCACTTGAAACATTTGATGTGGTCTTTCGTTTTCCAGACTTTAGGCATCGATTCCTCCTTTGCCTCCGGTTGTGGAGATCGATTCATCGAGCATTTACTTTTATAGTGTCCTTTTTCACTGCATTTAAAACATGTTATATGAACCTTAAATTTAGAATTGACAATTTTACCTTCTGAATCCTCATTAGGATTCTCCCCCTTGACCATTGCCATTTCGGATTCAGGCTTGAGAATTTGGTCGGACTTAGGTTCGGGTTTGGACACATGTTCTAACTCGAGTTTGAATCCATCAGCCTCTTCCTCAACCACTAGTGCGATGAAGTTGATTTGGTCTTGTTCTTCTAGATCTGGTTCTGAGGGTAGCTCTCCGGATTTGGACTCAGATTTGAACTCACTTTCGCCTTGATCTTCTAGCCTCGACGGAGTCTCGTGAAGCTCGATTAATTTGGTCTATATCTCGAATGCGTTCTTGTAACCTTTTAATTGACATGGAACTTCATTAGGAAAAATATTTATCAATATATTTATTACCTTTGTGTTTGACTCTGAGTTTCGAGAAGGTTGTCTTAGCGCAATCCAGTTGTTGAAATTGTTGCTTCCAATAAAGCATTCCATCATTTGCCTCCAGGAATTGAAGTAGATTTTATCGTATGGTGGAGGTTCATAGATGCTTCTCCCTTCTTGATATGACATCGACATTCTTCCAATCAAAAAATTAAAAGAAAAATATTTCCAAGACTTTCGTCTTGGGATTAGTAGTGCGGGAAAAAAGAGAATGAAAGAAAATTCAAAAAATAAATAAACGAAAGAAAAGTTTTAAAAGTTCTTTGAAAAATGGTTAAGTAATTTTAGAGCTTACGAGACTCTGATACCAATTGATAGTTCGAATGGGTGCGATAGAAGGGGGGTGAATATTGCACCTTTTTAAAACTTCTCTTTTTCTTTGAAAGCAGAGTCATGCACAACGGAAAGTAAAAAGAAAGACAAGCTTGTTTACTTCGTTCGGAGTCTAGGTCGACTCCTACTCGAAGGCCCGCGATCATTGATCGCACTGATGGGCAATCCATTATAACCCTTCTTTCTGAAATCCTCGGAAAGAAGCAGAACGTACAAAATGAGCAAGATAGTAACAACCTTCTACCTTGCTTAAGTTAATTACAATGCAAGCTAATAAAATATACCGACAAGTAATGGAGTTGAAGCTTTGGTCGGCACTATCGGATGGAGTGACTTGCAGAGCTGATGAAGACTTGTAGCACGAGTAGCTTGCAGAAGAGAACTTCAGTTGATAAGAAAGTATATTCTTAGCCTCAAACCTCGAGCCTCTTTTTATAGGTGTAATGGATGTTCGGCCGACCAATCCCTCTGTTTGGTCGACCGAACCAGCTCCCTTCCTTCCTGGCTGGAGTCTGACGCTGGCTCGATCTCTAGCATTAATTGCTCATTAAGGGTTCGGTCGACCGATCCCATTTTTGGTCGACCGAACAGGCTCCTTCCCTGTTCGTCGAAATCAGCCGAGATCCACATTTAATGCTCTATTAATGTGGATTTGTTCGATCGACCGATCCCCAGGTTCGGTGATCAGTCGACCGATCAGCTCTATTTCCTTTTGCTTCTAATTGATGCTGATGAACTGGCCTGTGTTGAGTCATCATGGTTCGGTCGATCGATCCAGTCGAACCTGCAAAACACTGTTAGACAGTAATCTTGCAAAACAGATGTTAGCACAACAATATAATAATACATGAGTAATATAGGACAGTAGAACTGTCTTGATCTCAACTTGGAAATCTTCCCGGTTTCTTCAGTTGGATCAGCGACCTTAGGTTGTTCCCTTCAGGAACCCGACCTCACCGTCGCTCCTCCAGTTGTTTACCTCAACTTACCTACCAAACATGGTCCTCCAGACATGTTTGGACTTTGCCTGCTCAGTGTCTGATCGCTTGATCCACTAAGACCTTTCCTGTAATACTATATTAGCCAATAGCAATAATAATGCAGAATACAATGGTAAACCTAAACCTAGATTTACCGAGATCTGCTGGTCTGGTCGACCGCTCCGATCAACCTTACTTGGAGTTCACTCCTCCAAGACTTCTCGTTGCCTAAGGTTACCACCCCCTAGGGTTTTCTCCACCTGGCTTTACTCGCCAAGACTCAATATTCATCTACCCAGAGATCAAGTCCTCCAAACCTATCCACCTGACTTCCACAATATACCGAGATTTCTCTTGGCTCAGTATTCGGCTACCCAGGGATCAGGCCCACCAAACCTATCCACCTGGCTTCCATGATATACCGAGATTTCTCTTGCCTAGCCTCCAGCTAGGACTTCCCTTGCCTAGCCTACAACTAGGACTTCCCTAGATCAAGCTCCATACTTAAACATATTTAAGCATATTTGTCTGACATTAAAACCTTGGAGGTTGATTGCACCAACAGTTTTTGCTCAGGGAGATTGGCTTGGAGAGTAGGGCCACAGCTAGACACTCCATGCGAGGCCTAAGAAGATTTCCCACCTATCATTCTGGCCGATGGAGAGGAGATGCCATCATTTACGACTAAGGAGCTCTTTGGACCTTTTTCGACCCAGCCCTCGACTTTGCTATCCGTCGAGGACTGACATGCTCGACTTGAGAAGTCTTCGACATAGATCTGGCAGTCAGTCTTAGAGGGTTTCACCTCTCTCTAGGGATAGATGACCACTGGATTTGGCAGCAAGACATACAAAAGCACTCGATCCTTTGAGCTTTACGAGTGCTTGAGCAACCCCCACCTCCACCTACTGATGATAACCATACCTGATTGTATCTAGTGTACTGCTATATATTGTGTATCTGTTTGATCTATATATTCAATTTTTTCACTTTATTTGGATAATCTAGGAAATTTCTTTTTAGACTAGAACTTCTATTTTCAAAATAATTTTCAAATGGTTTACAAATTCTAGGAAAAATCTTTACTTATAAATTCTCATTTCCTTAGTATTTTAAAATTAATTTTGGCCTCAGACTAGATCAAATCCATAGAAAGCATGTTCTTATAGATCTAGGTATCGAGCATCTCGCAAACACACTAGGTCTACCTTCATTGTGTATTCAAAAACTTATAACAACATGAGATGTATAGGCCTATTGCCTGGACTTCAGATACCTATATCAGTGCATCAACACAAGTCTGAGTGAAAAATACTAAAATTATAGTGCTCAGGTTAAGTAATCCATTTTAGTCAAACACTAACTAGATATATTACTTAACTTGACTAACCAAGTGAACACTGCTATTTTTTAATAGTTAGTTATTAATTAACGGTTAGATATTTAAGGTACTTTTTTATATTAATATTTTTTAAAAATACATCAAGTTCAGGGGAGGAAATTTAAAAATAATTTTCAAAATAATTTATTTCCTTTCACTTTCAAAATACTTTCAAAATTATTTTTTAAATATTTTGCTAAATACTTTCAAATACAAACTCTACAAAACTCATATTTTTTTAAAACAAGTGTTTTTCCATTTTAAAAAATTTATCTTTGAAAATACTTCCAAAAATATTTTACTTAGACAAATTCTTTGCAAAACTTTTTGAAAGAATCTTTGAACAATTGAAATTTTAAGAAGTAATTTTCAAACAAACTATCTTTTGAAATCTATTTTTCTTGCAAACTTTATTTTTTAAAATATGGTTTGTTTTGCAAAGTCAATTTTCAAAATGTTGAAAACCTTTTAAAAAATTAGAAATTTTTTTTGTCAAAGTACTTTGAAAAATATTTTTCAATCACTTTGAAAATTTTAGAAACTTCTTGCACAAATTTATCCTTTCTTAGCAAAATTTCTTTAAAAAATACTTTAAATTGTTTTACAGAATTCATGCAACATTGTTTTTAAAAGGTATTTTATATTTTACAAAATGATTTCTAAATTTCTTTCATAGATTAAGCTTTGCAAGATGATTTGCGCTAGCAAATTAAAATTTCCAATATGTTGTAATCTTTTTGAAAAGTTTAAAAATTTCTTTAAGAATTTTTAAACACCTCCCTCCCATAAAACCTATAGATTTTTTTTAAAAGTTTTATGCTTACTAAAGTTTTGTTACAATTTTCATAATCTACTAGGTTTATCTATATTTTTTTGATGAATGTTAAAGGGGGAGGATAAGGGTTAAGTAAGAAAAAGATAAACTAAATCTTGAATTCTTAACCTTAATATGATTTAGGGAACAAAACGAAAAGTAAAATTATTTAATTTCTCTTGAACCATGTTTTCTTTTATTGCATATCTTTTCTTAACTCTAACCTAGGTTCTCGTTGCATCAAAAAGGAAGAGATTGTTGGTGTAATTTGCACTAACGGTCTAACATAAGTTTTGATGAATGACAAGTGTGTTAAATTAGGTGTTATCATGATCTAATACATTTACCGAGTGTGCAAGATTGACTAACCTGATGGGTCAAGAGAACTTCACACAAAGCAGGAAGTCCAGTCGGGATGTAAGATTCTCGATTGGTGAAGTTCAGATGTGGGATTCTGGTAGGAGGTCGGGATGTTCGATTCTCGTTGGGAGGAAGTTTGGATGTGTGATTCCGGTAGGAAGACCTGATGGGTCAAATTGGACATCGAGGAAGCAACTCGACACTTGAAAAGTGAAGGTAAGCCACTGAAGGAGAATGACTAAGTGAGGATGCGTCCCAGTTGAGAGGACAGTATGTGTCAATCCAATTTAGGTCCATTTTGAAAACCTAAATTGAGACATTAATTAGATTCTGATCTGGAGGACAAGGTCTAAGTCATAAATTAATCATATTATTATTTTAGAGAGTTGCTCCCCCCTCCCTTCTCTTTCTGACAGCACCCCCTCCTCTCTCTCTCTCTCTTTCAAATGACACTTCTACACTCTTCCTTTTTTGTATTTTTTCAATTTTATTTAATTTTATTTTTGAATTAATTTTGTTTAAAATTAGCTCTCATACTTATATATTTTTTTAATTTTATTAAATTTTTATTTAGTTTTATTTTTTTAATTAATTTTATTTATTTTTTTCATCAATACTGGTATTTTTTCAATTATATTTAATTTTTATTTTTTAATAAATTTTGTTTATTATTTTTTATCAATACTTTATTTTTCAATTTTATTTAAATTTTATTTAATTTTATTTTTTTAATTAATGTTTTAAGTATTTTTTTCATCGTATTTTTTTCAATTTATTATTATTTTTTTAAGTTATGTTTTTTTATTGATTTTATTTTTTTTTGTTAATCAAATTTTTTATCAGTTTTATTTTTTTAATAATTTTTTATATGTTTATAATCTTTTGTTTATTTTTAGTTATAGATTTTAGTAGTTATTATTTGTAAAAATTTTAAAAAATATAAAAATATGGATCAAAATAAAAACTATATATTTAAAACTAACAAAAATACTAACAATTAATAATGAACACATTCATAACTTAGGAACAAATATTTTTTTAAAATGAAGAGTACATGTAATAATACAAAAAAAATATGAAAATATATAAAATAGAAATTTTAATCAATATTGCCTCCAAATTCTACTCCCGATGCGTTAGGTGGTGATGTTCTCGACACTCTTGGTTTGGAGCAAGAGAAGTTCTTAATGGCAAGTGAGTAAAGCAACTCCCAACATTCTCACCAAATGTATGCAATACAAGATTGTACCTTGATGCGATGACAATTCCCAAAGGCATAAAATCCATCCAATACATTTTTTGTGCCCACGACTTGAACCAATTCAATAAAAATAATAGATTGGTTACCAAATTTTGATCTAGATAAAGTTGATCATATAGATCATTATTTTGTTGAATCTCTTCTATAAGCTCAAATCGTACTTGAAACCAACCTTCTTCATCATACCCAATTAGTGCAGCTATTGCTCTGAATCCACAATAACCATCAGGTTGAACATCAATAGTGTGAGAAATATAACGCTGTAGAGGCACAGGTAATTTCTCAATATAAGTATCATGGATGGCTGGAACTGGAAAGTGATCATGGATCATTTGAGTATTACAAACCTTTGACCCCCTTCCACGTCTTCCTCTCTCTCGAGATGTTGTAGTCGATTGAGAAACCCTAGATCCTGAAGTGGATGCATCTATAAAAGAAGGTATGCGACGTCCACTTTGCTCATCTATACCCGTAGGTCGACCTCTATGTTCTGTGTTATATGAAGGTGCTCGAACTATACTTTGAGATGGATTTATCATAGAAAAACTTGTCTATCATATGCTCTCACATATGTGGATCCATCCCATCTAATATCTCAACAATATGGGATGTCCTGTTAGGTCATGCTCCTTTGTTATTAAATCAATGTACCTACATCGGCAATCTCCTCCAATGAGCATTGATACTCTGTAGCGGAATTAAAATGGAAAAGTAATGATAATGTGCAAGATCGTGCTCACATGGTAATCCGTATATAATTTTAATAGAATAGTTGTATCTGCTGGCTAGCTGGTGAGATGCTTCCTCAACGTATTTTAGTTAACCAGAAATTAACTTCATTGCCTCTAATAAAATCCGACACCTTATTTGACTGAAAATGTCATCATATAAATGTTGATGGCGTGAAATGTTGAGAGATCTCTCTAACGACTTCTTAATATCCCCAAAATAAATTCTCAACATCTTATGTATTTTTTCAAAAGATGTTTGTAGGGATGATATGGTATCTCCCAAATATAACTTCAGTCTCACATGTGCAAACTCTATCCTGTAATAAAAAGAATGTATTGTGTTTTAATACTGAAAAGAATTGAAATAGTACAATAATGAATAAAATTTAAATAATAAAGCTATAAAGTGACTATATATACCTTTGATTTGAATTGCTCCCGAGGTGCATACATGTATCAACCCATGTTCAAACAAACCGCTCTTTGTAAGGGTGTAACCATGTATCCCAAAGGTAATTTAGAACACCCTCGAATCATTGATACTCCTCACGCATGACATCCCACTTCTGCTGGTAGGACCACTGTGTCAATGAATTAATGAGTAAGTACTATGATGCATAAAAACGTTGTCACTCCAGACCAAGCATAGGAGTGCATTTCTTCATTACACACTAGTTTATGTGTCAAATATAAAGGATGTGACATGCATTGGGAAAACATATTTCAATGCATTAACAAGCGCCAAATCCTGATCTGAAACAAACACCAATGGCAACGATGCCTTCTTTTCAACCATCCACTTCTTTAAGGTATCTAATTCCCATGTCAGTTGCTCTGTCCTCTCATTACTAAGATATGCGAACATAAGTGAGTAAGCTTGCATTATGGATGTGATACCCACAACCTCCAATAGTGGTATCCGATACTCATTAGTCTTGTATGTGGCATCAATGATTAACACAGATGAAAAGTTAACAGACAGCTCTAAACTTTTTGGATGAACCCAAAGAATATCTGTGATTTCATTGGTGTCTAGATTTGTACAGTAATTATGGAGGTATTCTTTCTTGATTAATTGGTCCAAGACATATTGAATAGAATTTAGGCCACCCCATTTAGCGGATTTATTTGTGAAAATGACATTGTAAATATTTTTTATCCCCATAGTGTTTGATAGGTCTCTTTCCTTTAAAATACTAAAAATTTCATGAGGTGTGGTGTTATTGGCCATGTCGAGCACAAATTCTCTCTATTGGTTTTAACCTACACGGGTACTCATGACCATTAATATACTTTGTTAATTGATGATTATGAAAACCACAAACAACCCTTAAACCCCACATCACACCATCTGGAGGTATTGGTATACCTCGCAGCTCAAATGGGCATTCACATTTTTTGGTCCAAGTATTTTTTTTAAGGATTTTCCATCAACTAGATATCGTGACGGTTTGTACTTTCCACCTCTTTCACACATAAAATGACACTTTGATAGCTTGCCACCTTTTAAATTAGCAAAATTTTTAATAACTACTACAATATCATTCTTCAGACAAACTATTTTTGCCCAATTTATCATATCTTCTCTACTTTTAAATATATATATATATAATTATAACAAAGATATATAAGTATGACATTATGCAATCTTAACATAATTTCTATACTTATAAAATAAATAATGAATATGCATAAAATAATAATAATAACTAACTTGATCTGTGGTAAATTCGATTGTATAATCGTGACTATTATTGGAGATACTTTCTCCACTAGGAATATCATTCTCAATTGACCAACTATCTGAAAATAAACCCAAATAGTCATCCATAATTTTCTTCTATGAATTACAAAAAGTAATGGCTAAGAAGATAACTATATTTCAGGAAGAGAGAAGGAGAGGTTGAGAGGGAGATAGCAGTGGAGGAGGTGTGAATGAAGAGTGACTAAAAATGAAGTGTGAGAGGAGGATTTAAAGGGAGAGGTTCTAACATGTGTCAAGAGTTTAAAGGTAGGTAATTTAAGGAGAGGGGAGGTTCTAACATGTGTCAAGGGTTGAAGAGGGTAATTTAAAGGGAGATGGGTGTTTTGACATATGTCAAGGATTGGAGGATAGGTAATTTAAAGAAAGTGAGAAGTTCTGGCATGTGTCAAGAGTTAGAAGTGGGGTAATTTAAATGGATAAGAGATTTTGACATGTGTCAAAGGTTGGAAGGGGTTAATTTAAAGGGATGAGAGATTTTGACATGTGTCAAGGGTTGGAAGGGAGTAATTTAAAGGGTGAGAGATTTTGACATGTGTTAAGGGTTGGAAGGGGGTAATTTAAAGGAATGAGAAATTTTGACATATGTCAAGGGTTGGAAGGGAGTAATTTAAAGAGAGGGGAGGTTCTGACATATGTCAAGCATTGAAGAGGGGTAATTTAAAGTGAGGGGGTGTTTTGACAAGTGTCAATGGTTGGAGGATGGGTAATTTAAAGAGGGTGAGAGATTATGACATATGTCATGTGTCAAGGGTTGGAGGGAGGGATGATTTAAAGGGAGAGAATATTCTGACATGTATCAAGAGTTGGATGGGGGTAATTTAAGTATCAAATTAGGAAGGTAATTTAAAGGAAGAGAGAGATTCTAACATATGTTAAAAATTATATAAAATAAAAAAATTTGATGAAAAAATAATAAACAAAATTAATTTAACAAATAAAACTAAATAAAAATTAAATAAAATTGAAATATATATAAGTATTGATGAAAAAATAATAAATAAAATAAAATTTAAAATAATAAATAAAATTAATTAAAAATAAAACTAAATAAAAATTAAATAAAATTTAAAAATATATAAGTATTGATGGAAAAAATAATAAACAAAATTAATTAAAAATAAAAATTAAATAAAATTGAAAAAAAAAAGAAAAAAAGGGTAGAAATGTCATTTGAAAGGGAGAGAGAGAGAGGGGGGAGGGGTGCGCTGTCGAGGGTCGGGTCAGGGCGAGGGGGAAGTAATTTTCTTATTTTAATAACTTTGTCTTGCAGATTATTTTTTGTTGTGTTAGATTAACATGTTTTATAGGGTAAAAAAAGTAAAAAAAATTACCTCGGATGAGCAGTACCCGAGGCACCTTCCATGCGATGGAAGGTGCCTTCGATACTATTCATGGAAGATACTTTCGGTGTTATGGAAGGCGCCTTCCAATAGATAAAATCTGACTTCTCGATGATAAGGAGCATTGACTTCAGGATAGAGTTTTGCCTATGGAAGGCGCCTTCCACACTCTATAAAAGAGCTTCTCTCCCAAGGGTTTGAGTATATCTCTAATACAAGCTTTTACGTGTCTGATTGGCATTCCGACTTCCTGCTGCTACTCTGTTATGACGCTGCTGCACTCTACTACTACTGAGGAGTCATCCAATATCGAGCAATCCGATTATCTTCGAAGGTGTTGGGTATTGAACATTTCATACTGTACTTAAATTCTGCATAAAAGGAAAGTGTAGCGTGTTACATTTGCCCTAACTTTTCTTTGTACTCGATCCCCTCTTCTGGTAGTTTCAGAAGAAGTATTTAGTGGATTACCTGTCAATAGGTCTGCGGGACCTAGATTTTGGAGTAAGAGTCACCGAAGGCTCCGAACCAAGTAAAATCAAACTTGTCTCTTTATTTACTTTTTGTTTTCATGTTTTTTCATTGTGCATACTTTGATTTCAAAACATAAAGAATAAAAATAAAAGTTTTCAAAACCACATGATTCACCCCTCCCCCCTCCCATCCTTTCTCACGTGCGTCTTGATCCGATATTTATTTTGTTTGCAATCAGAAGATTGCTACTCTAAGGAATGTCGGCTCATTATAAAGATATCCTTCTCGAACAAAATATCAGAGGTGGAGAAACCTCATACATGAACATGAAGCTTGGAAATGGAAGACAAGGAGAAACTCAAAATACAAAGTGCGTTGTTTAAAATGAAGAAGACCAAGGCTCTATTTATAGTCCGCTGGTCAAAACTGACCATTTGCTGACATAGCACGATCTGAGTGCCTGGACCCTCGTCGGACACCCCTTAGAGTGGAAAGATTCTATCTTCACATGATGGCTACGTAACGGCCAAGTGATAAGATTTTATCCACTTTTGGGCACCTAAACCCTCTCTAGGCGCCCGAACCCTCTCAGGCGCCTGGACCGCTGCTGACGTGGAGTAAAAATCTATCCACTCCGTCGAGGAAACCTTTCGACACCAAAGTGGTCTGGGTACCTGGACAAGAGTCAACTTCGAGTTGACTTTTTGTCCATCCTTCTGTTTTGGCTCCGTTCACTTGGGTGATTTTGGCCATCCGGAATTGGGCTCACCCGAACCTATCTTCCGTCTTCTAGAGCAATCTTCCCCTCCAGCTTCTCATCCCTCAAAAACACCGCGCGCTTCCTTCTCGTCCACCAACGTACTCTTCCGCAACACCTCATCCCTCAAACGCACCAAGCCCGTTGACTCCTTTCCGTGTCATCCTTCTTGCTAGATGCGTCTTTCATTCAACTTCTTGTGCTCCTAAATTCCTGCACACTTAGAAACATGGATCAAAATACAACAGGATCAAACTTGACTTGGTTGATTACATCTAAACTACCATGGGGTACTTACAATCTCTCTCTTTTTGATGTAAGCAACCCAAGATAAGTTAGGGCAAAACAAAAGTAATAAAATAATAGATACATAATTTCTAATTAATAAACATAGTATGTAATGCAAAAATATATATACCTAATCCCATACTTAATCTATAATTCTCCCCCTTTGATCATATTAAAAATAGAGATAAAAAATATAAGGATTACACAAATAGTGATAAACACTCAGAAAATTATGAAGTTTAAATTTCAAAAATCTAAAAAATTTCTGATTTATAAACTAGTTTTGGAAAAAATAATTTTAAAATTATTGATAATCATTAAATAATTCTCAAAATTTTTGAAATGGTTAAACAGATATATCTAAAATAATGATAAAATTTTCACAAAAAATAAAATTAATATGGGGAGTAAAAAATTATTTTCTATAGAAGGTGGTTTACTTTAAAAAAATACTTAAAAATAGTTTCTAAGCTCAAAAAATCTTGACAAATTTTTTGAGAAGGTAATATAGCATGTATTTTTTTATAAAAAAATAATTTTTAGAAAATTAAATATTCAAAAAAATTTATTATTAAAAAATAGTATTTTGATAAAATAATTTATATAAAATTTAATAACAGTAAAAAAATTTGGAAAATATTTTCCTTGATAGAGAACATGATATTTTATCATTGAAAAATAAAAGTCTTAAAAATATCTCTACAGAATAATTTGAAATTGAAAATATAATTTTTGTTAAAAAAAATTTATAAAAATAATACAACGGCCAAAAAAATATTTTTTTATAGATAAGTAATGAAATCTTCTTTCTCAGAAAAATTAACATCTAATTAATTTTGAATAGAAATTATATGAAATAATTTATTTAAAACTGTTAGACAATTTTAAGTCAAAAAAATATCAAAGCAAATTAAAAGTAAAATATGCATAAAAATTTTAATCTAAGTATGATTTTGGAACCCAATATAGGTTCCTTCCTACTTGATTAACCAGATACATTTTAGGAATAAGGTTTTATGATAGTTTTTTAATTTGACCCTTATGATATCTAAAATACTAATTTAGTCCTTGATAATTTCTAAAATATGAAGTGACAAAATTTAAACATGCAGAATTCTTTAAATTTTCTATTTATTCTTTCAATTTTTTATTTTTTATTTTTTATTTTTATTTTGTCAAAATTTTTCAGTCGACAAGATTTTGCTAAAGGTCCTTTTAGTTCTTTGTTTCCCTTTACTAATTTTTTCTTATCATTTTCTAATTGACAGGAATTTTTAGATAATATTTTAATAAACTTGTATAACTGGTCAGGAGGTAGAGATCGTACCTAACTTACCTTGTCGATCTCGTTATCTGATGCTCCCCCTTAGTGTTGCTTCCCTATAGCATTGCTCTTCCTTCATCAATACTTTTGATACTCATTTCGGATGAGCTTACTTCGTCATATTATTGGTGACTTGTTATCAGTGCAAGTCTGGCGTGGGTTTCAATCTTCGACTCTGATGACGTTTCTGTTGGATCGAGATGCGCTAGAGGGGGGGTGAATAGCGCTCGTGGCTATTTGTTCGATTATCGGAATCGTAAAACGTTCGTAGAGTAATTAACGCAACGGAATAAAGGAAACAAACACAAGAACACAGTGGTTTACTTCGTTCGGAGCCTAGGTCGACTCCTACTCGAAGGCCTGCGATCCTTGATCGCTTTCAGTGGGCAACAACTATAATTTCGTATGAATATTACAGATTAATTACAAAATGTAACTGCAATTAAAATTATACCGACAACAGTAGTAGAAAAGAAGTCTGAGCTCCTGGTTGTCGGAATGTTGCAACAGCACTTCGGAAGCAGCACTTGAGCAGAACACAGCAGAATGGAAGCTTGGAAGTTGTGTTTTGAAGCTGCTGGTCGAGACCCCTTATAAAGGGGGTTCAAGGTGCCTTATACTGTTCACCAAGGCGCCTTGAACGAGCCGAGTCACCCGCGTGGATCAGCACGGACCTGGTCGAACTCTATCTGGTTCAAGGCGCCTTCAGCCTATCCAAGGCGCCTTCAACCTCCGGTCCAAGGCGCCTTGAACTCCATTCAAGGCGCCTCCAGTCTGCTGCGCTGGCCTTTTCCTGGCTCGCACCCGAGGCGCCTCCAAGCTCCATGGAGGCGCCTCGGACACTGTTCATCCGAGTTGTAACTTGCTCCTTTGTTCCTGCAAAATGTGTTAGTCCCAAACACATACCCTGCAAAACAAAGTTAGCACAGAAACATAATGAATGATAATAATAAAAGTTTTGACAACATTCGAACTGTCCGGGTCTGACTTCAGGTTTCCTACCGGAAACCCTAGGTCGACCCGACGCCTACTGTTCCCTCTACGGGGAACGCGTCCTCACCTACTCCACTCAGGAGATTTACCTGTTGCCAGTACGATCCTCCAGATCGACTGGACTTTTGCTCGGCACTCGATGCTTCCGGACTTTCTGCTGAACATCCGCTTCACCGGCCAGTTCAGACTTTCACCTGGTTCGCGACACCAGGACTTTCCACCTAGGGTTACCACCCCCTAGGACTTTTGCCTGAAGCCATCGACCTGCCAAGACTTTCCGCATAGGGTTACCACCCCTATGACCTAGGGTTACCACCCCCTAGGGTTTTACCTTGCCTAACCGCAGTTAGGACTTTCCTGAAACACTCAGCAAAAGCTGTCAGATAACAAAGCACCTTAACTTTGAATCCTTTGCCATTATCAAAACTTAGGTTCGATCGTCGGATGCTTCCCGCACCAACAATCTCCCCCTTTTTGATTATGGCAACACGTAATTCAAAGTTAAGAAAAACAACATATGTAATAACTGCATAAAGTTAACCAAGCTTAAGTAAATAAACTTCAAATGCAATAACAGTTAAGCTGGAAACTTTTAACTTTGTAATATTAGACTCCCCCTTAATAAAAGCCCTCCTTTTATTAAATACTTTGAATTTTCCTTTAACTTTAATTTACCTACTCTCCCCCTTTGCCATATATCAAAAATAAACCAGTTTGAAAGTAGATTTGTATTTTTCTGAAGGAAAATTTTCAAAGAGGGAAAAAAATAAATTTTCTTCTTAGCAAAATGACTTAGCTTTTTGAATTTTGGAATTTGCCAAATTTGAAAATACTTAGCTATATATTCAGCTTCGAAATGATTTGTATTGAAAAAATATTTTGCCAAATAGCTAAGTTTAGAGTACAATCTAACTAAGTCTAGTTAAAATAGTTTGAAAATATGAGTATTTGAATTTTCAATAAAAGGATTTGCTTAGAAGTTATAAAATATGAGGTCATTTGAAAAAAAATAACTTTAAAGTGTTATAAAAAGGTGACTAGATTTGAAAATATTTGAATACTCACTTACATGGACAAGTGTTTTGAAAAACTGTAATTAAGTTTTGAATACTCATTTTGAAGAAAATTTGATATTAAAGAAAACTATTAAGTTTTAGGACAGAGGGAGTAGCAGTAGTTTAGTTTCTAGTCCAAGCATGAGTCAAATTAAATTATTGAGTTTAATTTGATTAAGTATCAGAGCCTTAAAATAATCAGGTAAGGTAATTTGATTAGAACCTTAAAGTACAATCATGCTTAAAAAAATTGAAACACACTTTTCCCAATTGTTTAACCTTTAACTACTTGCTGATTGCCTAGAGGGCAGTAGCTTTCACATGGTTAGTCAAATTAAGTCCATTTGGTCTAGTTAGAGTTGGCTAGAGCTGGAAGACTTGACTTGATTATTATTTATGATGTGTTTAACGCCCAGACTCATATCGATGCACAAATATAAGCATTCCTGAGTCCAGGCTGTACCCTATGCATCTCACGCCATTCTAAGTTTTTTAAAACACAAGCAAGGTAGACCTAGGTGTTTGTGAGATGCTCTGGCTTAAAGCTAGAGGAACATGATTTCTAGGGGGAAACCTAGGCGTAATCCGAATTTTTGAAAATTCTAAGAAATTGGAATTTTGAAATAGGTATTTTCCTAGAAATTTTAAAAGCAAATGATAACCAATTTAAAAAAAAACATTGTCTATTCTACCCAACACATTCCTATTTGTCTTCTAAGTGAGCTGAACTCAAGTTCAGGTAAGGGTTTTGTGAAGATGTCAGCTAGATTTGATTTTGACTCAACATAGTTGAGTATAATATCACCCTTAGCTACATGATCCCTTACAAAATGGTGCTTCACTTCTATATGTTTAGTCCTTGAGTGATGAATTGGGTTTTTTGTTAAATTTATGGAACTTATATTATCAATTGAGATTTTTGTGTTATGATAGTTCAGTTGATAGTCTTTAAGAGTGTGCATCATCCAAAGCAATTGAGATGTGCATTCACCTAAGGCTATATATTCAGCTTCAGTGGTAGATAAAGCAACACAATGTTGCTTTCTACTTGACCAACTTACTAGGCATTGTCCTAGAAATTGACAACTACCACTTGTGCTTTTTCTATCTAACTTGCATCCGGCGTAATCCGAGTCAGAATAGCCAAGAAGGTCAAAGGTGCAAGTTCTAGGGTACCAGAGTCCTATATTTAGAGTACCTTTAATGTACCTAAGTATTCTTTTAACATAGGTTAAATGTGACTCTTTTGCACAAGATTGGTATCTTGCACATACCAACCGCAAATAATATGTCGGGTCGGCTTGCAGTTAGGTAAAGCAAGCTTCCTATGGCACTCCTATAGTATTTTGGATCTACTGGTTTTCCTTCAGGGTCAGAGTCTATGTTAATGTTGGTGGCCATTGGAGTATTTATTATTTTTGAATTTTCCATGCAGAATTTTTTAATTAATTCCTTTGCATATTTAGTTTGATAAATGTATATTCCATCTTTAGTTTGTTTTATTTGTAAGCCTAAGAAAAAATTAAGTTCACCAACCATACTCATTTCAAATTCATTTTCCATTAATCTAATAAATTCTTTTAAAAATTTAGAGTTATTTGATCCAAAAATTATATCATCAACATAGATTTGAGCTATGAAGATGTCTTTTTCTACAGTTTTTACAAATAGAGTTGGATCTATTTGACCTTGGTTGAAACCTTTGGATATTAAGTGATTTGATAATCGTTCATACCATGCCCTAGGGGCTTGTTTAAGTCCGTACAAGGCCTTTTTTAACTTAAATACATGATTAGGATATCCTAAGTCCTCAAATCTTGGGGGTTGACTTACATATACTTCCTCCTTAATAAATCCATTTAAGAATGCTGACTTGACATCCATTTGGTATAGTTTAAATCCTTTGTTTGCTGCATAGGCTAACAACATTCTAATGGATTCGAGTCTAGCTACTGGGGCATAGGTTTCATCATAGTCCAAACCTTCAACTTGGCTAAATCCTTTAGTTACAAGCCTAACCTTATTTCTAATTATTTCGCCTTGATCATCTAGCTTGTTTCTAAATACCCATTTTGTATCGATTATTGATTTATTTGAGGGTTTAGATACAAGTTCCCAGACTTGATTTCTCTCAAATTGGGCTAACTCTTCCTGCATAGCTATGATCCAGTCCGGGTCAGGTAGTGCTTCTTCTATTGTTTTTGGTTCAATTTTAGAAATTAGGGCAATCTGACTGTGGATTCTATAGGAGGATCTAGTTCTGACTCCTAGATTTGGATCACCCAAAATTTGATCAGATGGGTGAGAGGTGCTGGCCCTAGTTGGTCTTATAAGTGGGTCAGGGGCTGGTTCCTCTGGTTTATTAAGATTTGGTTGAATTTCATCATCTTCTATATTTCTTGGATCAATATCAACATTCTCATTTATATTTGGTAGATTATTTTCTTCATCAAATATTATATTAGTTGTTTCTTCAACTTTTAGGGTGTTTTGATTGTAGACTCTATAGGCTCGACTGTTTGAGGAGTATCCTAAAAATATTCCTTTGTTAGATTTGGGTGTGAATTTTCTTAAATAATCTTTAGTATTTAAAATGTGAACTTTACATCCAAATACTTTTAAATAATTTAAGTTAGGAATTTTATGATAATATAGTTCATAAGGGGTTTTCTTGTGAAATTTGTTGATCAAAATTCGGTTTTGAATATGATTTGCAGTATTTATTGCTTCTGCCAATTGGTGATTTAAATTATATTCATTTAACATGGTTCTAGCGGCTTCTTGTAGAGTTCTATTTTTACGTTCACTAGACCATTTTGTTGGGGGTTCTAGGACATGAAAATTCATGTTGATATCCATTTATTTTACAAAATTGGGTAAATTTATGATTTTCAAATTCCCCTCCGTGATCACTTCTTATTCTTTTAATTTTAGTATCTTTTTCATTTTCTATTAATTTACAAAAGTTACTAAATATTTCATAGGTTTCATCTTTAGTTTTTAGGAATTTTACCCATGAAAATCTAGAGTAGTCATCAATTATTACTAAGAAATACTGGTTCTTGCTTAGTGACTTAGCTCCATGTGAATCAAATAAGTCAAGGTGAAGGAGCTCAAGCAAGGAGCTGGTTCTTTCAAGATTTGTTGATTTGTGTGTTGACTTAGTTTATTTTCCCTGTTGACAAGCATTACAGATAGAATTTTCAATGAATTTTAGGTTTGGTAAACATTTAACTAGACCATTATGACTCATTTTTGAAATGAGTCTAGTGTGAGTGTGACACAATCTTCTGTGCCACAAAGCAGTTTCCTCTTCTTGTGTTAGAAAACACTTTGTTGAGGATGTCGGTAGATTAATTGAATACATATTATTTATCCTAAGTCCCTGAAGTAAGATTTCAGGATTTTCAATGTTTTTAACTAAACACCTGGTTTTGTCAAAAGTTACTAAGTATCCGCTATCACACAATTGACTTATACTTAGTAAATTAAACTTGAAATTTTCAACTAAAAGGACTTTTCGAATAATAAAATCGGAGTTGAGTTCGATATTACCTCTTCCGATTACCTTAAGTTGACCTTCGTTACCGAATGCAACTGATCCTAAGTTCTTGTACGTGAGTTTAGTAAACTTCAATTTATCTCCAGTCATGTGTCTGGAGCAGCCACTATCCAACATCCATTGATCTAATTCCTACATAGGAAGTGGTTGAATTGTTTTAATGGATTTCACGATAGTTAAATTGAAGTAAACTTGTTAGAGATAAATTTTGAAAGAGTTTTGAAATTGAATTTTTTAAAATAATTTTGAAATTTAAGTTTTTTAAAATAATTTTGAACTTTAAGTTTTTGAAATTTAAGTTTTTTTTTTTTAAGAATAATTTTGAAATTGAGTTTAAAAATAATTTTGAAGTTGAGTTTTAAAATAATTTTGAAATTGAGTTTTAAAATAATTTTGAAATTGAGTTTTATTACTTAGTCATCTCACCCGATCTAAATTTTTAATCAGGGAATCCTATGATTGATGTGAGATGATTTATTGTTGAATTCAGGAGTTTTGGTTTAACTTTGTGTTAGATTCAGATTTGGCTTTGGGTTCAACAAGTAAGCATTCTTTGGATAAACTTCTGGGCTATGGTGAGTCACAAGGAGCTCATTAAAGTAATCATGCCTTCGAGGTTTTCCAAATAGTCCTACCCATTGAACTTAATACCAATCCTTGGTCTAACTAGTCAGGATCCATTTAAGGGTAGCTTCGGTCAGTTCCACTTGGCCAAATGCACCAGGTCGAAGCCATATCTTCCTAGACATGTGATGCCCAAGCTTCCCTAACGTACTATCATCCAAAAACTTCACCAGTACTGTGGTTCAAGTTAACCTTAGTCCGTTTTAATCTAACCTTAATTACCCTGCCGGGTAATCTACTCTTGTTTTACCCATTTCGGGTAGATTAGGTTCAGTTACCCTGCCGAGTAGTTTAGTTGGGGGTGCCAGCGAGTCTGGATCCTCCATCTTTATTTTGAGTTTTAATTTAATTTCGAATCTTGAATTTATAACTTAATTTTAAATTTTGAAGTTGATTTTAATTTTGAGTTTTGAATTTATAATTTTATTTTGAATTTCAATTTCGAATTTTGAATTTAACTTTAATTTTTAATTTCAATTTCGAATTTTGAATTTAACTTTAATTTTTAATTTCAATTTCGAATTTAATTTTTTAATTTTTAATTTTAATTTCGAATTTTGAATTTTATTTTTAATTTTTAATTTTAATTTCGAATTTTGAATTTTGAATTTAATTTTTAATTTCAATTTCGAATTTTGAATTTAACTTTAATTTTTAATTTCAATTTCAAATTTTGAATTTAATTTTAATTTTAATTTCAAATTTTGAATTTTAATTTTAATTTCAATTTCGAATTTTGAATTTAACTTTAATTTTTAATTTCAATTTCAAATTTTGAATTTAACTTTAATTTCAATTTAGAATTTAGAATTTTAAATTTTTAGGATTGTTTTTCTTTTTGCTCCCCCTGGATCATGGCCTCGATATGGTCTATCGAGGTAGTATATTTGATCCTTCGGAACCCAGTATTGGCCAAGTCCAACTTGATTGACCAAGTTAGACTTGGAGACCCATGCTTGGACTGATTTAATACTTTGTTTGTTTATTAGTGATAAATAAGATCTATATTTACTTTTGTATCCCAACCCAGTTCTGTTGTAGACGGCTCTTTGTGTCCCAAGAATCAAGTCCAAATTCTTGGAGCCCAAAGTAAACCGTTCTAAGGTATTTTCTAAATCTTTAACCTGATTTGTTAGACTTGAATTTTCTTCCTCAAGTTTTCAAACTTGAGTTGGAAATTCAGTCTGACTCTGGTCAGATAAGGGTTTGGTGTTAGCCACTTCTTTAAGGACACTTACTTCCTTTAGAAATGACTTAACTTTCAGGTTTGACTTAGCTAATTTGCGCAATAAATAGCTAACTAAAATGTTCAACCGGGAGATACTTACAGCGGGGTCTGGTCCTTCGGAAACGGATACGGATCCGTGGCTTTGCTCGGACTCTGCCTCAGACTCGCTCTCGCATCCATATTCGACGACTTGGTCCTGGGCCATTAATGCGAGTAGACTCGTTTGTTCGAGCTCGTCGTCGTCGTCCTCCGATGAAGATTCATCCCATGTTGCCTTAAGGACCTTTTTCCTTCTTTGCTTTTTGACCTCCTTCAGGTTAGGGCAGTTGGATTTGATGTGCCCTCTTTGGTTACACCCGTAGCATGTAACTTCAAACTTCATCTTTGTATTTTGTGGGCCTTCCTTTGATTTTACTGCCTTCTTTAGATCCCTTTTGTCGAATCCTTTCGTCTTGTAGAGCTTCTTTACAAGGTTTACCAGCTCGGTTGTAATGTCACCTTCTTCATCGTCAGAGTCTGGTTCAGCTTCCGATGTCGGTTCGGTTCTCCGTCGTGGTCTCGGTTCCCGGGTTCGGCTTGTACCTGCAACCAACGCAATACCTTTCTCGGTTGGCTGTGCATTAGTCTGCTCATGAAGTTCAAATTCACTAAAAAGTTCATCTAGTTTTAAAGAAGATAAATCCTTGGAAACTTTGTAGGCATCTACCATTGATGCCCACAATGTATTCCTTGGAAACGAGTTTAGCGCATACCTTATTACGTCCCGATTTTCTATCTTCTGGCCAATTCCGTGAAGAGAGTTAAGGATGTCTTGTATTCTCGCGTGAAGAGAACTCGCCGTTTCGCCTTCCTGCATTTTATAATTTATTAAGTAAAAGATCTCTTTTACTTACCTTGGTGTCGTCAGTGCCTTCGTGGAGTTCGATTAGCTTTTCCCAGAGCTCCTTTGCAGAGGAGAACGGGCCAACTCTGTTGAGTTCTTCCTTGGTAAGACCACACTGGAGGGTGCAGGTAGCTTTGGCGTCGGCTTCCACCTTTTTTATTAGAGAGGCGTCCCACTTCTCGCAGGGTGTAGTTTTGCCATCGTCATCGACTGGCAGTTTCAGTCCCGTCTTTATGATCATCCACGTTTCGAATTGTATCTTTAGATACGTTTCCATTCTTCCCTTCCAGTAGCCAAAATCCTCTCAGGAGAATAGCGGGGGGCGTACAGTGCTGAAACCCTCTTGTTGGGCCATTTATAATATGTAACAAAAGAAAACAACAGAATATGTTCCAAGACTAAGTCTTGGATTAGTAGTGCTGGAATAAAAAATAATAAAAATGAACTCGAGTGGTGTTGCACCTACTTCGAGCAAAAGTCGATTCGAGGGAAACAAAAATTAGAATATAGCTATAAGGCTAAATTCTAATTCGACTCCGAAAACGAAAAAACTGCGAAAAATTTGTTTTGAAAGGTGGTTGCACCAATTCAAAACGACCCTGCTCTGATACCAATGATCGAGACGCGCTAGAGGGGGGGTGAATAGCACTCGTGGCTATTTGTTCGATTATCGGAATCGTAAAACGTTCGTAGAGTAATTAACGCAGCGGAATAAAGGAAACAAACACAAGAACACAGTGGTTTACTTCGTTCGGAGCCTAGGTCGACTCCTACTCGAAGGCCCGCGATCCTTGATCGCTTTCCGTGGGCAACAACTATAATTTCGTATGAATATTACAGATTAATTACAAAATGTAACTGCAATTAAAATTATACCGACAACAGTAGTAGAAAAGAAGTCTGAGCTCCTGGTCGTCGGAATGTTGCAACAGCACTTCAGAAGCAGCACTTGAGCATAACACAGCAGAATGGAAGCTTGGAAGTTGTGTTTTGAAGCTGCTGGTCGAGACCCCTTATAAAGGGGGTTCAAGGCGCCTTATACTGTTCACCAAGGCGCCTTGAACGAGCCGAGTCACCCGCGTGGATCAGCACAGACCTGGTCGAACTCTATCTGGTTCAAGGCGCCTTCAGCCTATCCAAGGTGCCTTCAACCTCCGGTCCAAGGTGCCTTGAACTCCATTCAAGGCGCCTCCAGTCTGCTGCGCTGGCCTTTTCCTGGCTCGCACCCGAGGCACCTCCAAGCTCCATGGAGGCGCCTCGGACACTGTTCATCCGAGTTGTAACTTGCTCCTTTGTTCCTGCAAAATGTGTTAGTCCCAAACACATACCCTGCAAAACAAAGTTAGCACAGAAACATAATGAATGATAATAATAAAAGTTTTGACAGCATTCGAACTGTCCGGGTCTGACTTCAAGTTTCCTACCGGAAACCCTAGGTCGACCCGACGCCTACTGTTCCCTCTACGGGGAACGCGTCCTCACCTACTCCACTCAGGAGATTTACCTGTTGCCAGTACGATCCTCCAGATCGACTGGACTTTTGCTCGGCACTCGATGCTTCCGGACTTTCTGCTTCCCGGCCAGTTCAGACTTTCACCTGGTTCGCGACACCAGGACTTTCCACCTAGGGTTACCACCCCCTAGGACTTTTGCCTGAAGCCATCGACCTGCCAAGACTTTCCGCATAGGGTTACCACCCCCTATGACCTAGGGTTACCACCCCCAAGGGTTTTACCTTGCCTAACCGCAGTTAGGACTTTCCTGAAACACTCAGCAAAAGCTGTCAGATAACAAAGCACCTTAACTTTGAATCCTTTGCCATTATCAAAACTTAGGTTCGATCGTCGGATGCTTCCCGCACCAACAGTTTCATCCCACGTTGCCTTTAGGTTTTTGTATTTTGTCTAGGTCGATCTTTTGTCCTTATCTTTTGTCCTTGTCTTTTGTCTTCAGTTTTGGGCAGTTGTTTTTGACGTGCTCTTCTTCATTACAGTGATAGCATCTCACTTTTCTTTTTCTTCTTTTGTCCTACACTTGATTGAATTTATTATATATAAAAAACTTTTTAAACTTTCTTGCCATAAATGTCATTTCGTCATCGTCGAGAGATGTTTTAGAATCTAGTTCATCTATTTTTGCCTTTAAGACAATGTTCTACTTCAGCTTCTTCTTTAGATTTGCACATCTAGACTCATGAATTTCAAAGGTAGAAAATAATTCTTCTAAATTACTTACCTCGAAGTCCCTAGAGATGTAATAAGCATCTACTAGAGTTGACCATTTAGGTGTTCTTGGAAAAGTGTTAAGCGCATACCTTAGTGAATCTTGGTTGGTTATCTTTTATCTGAGATTCATGAGTTCGGTGATCAATTCCTTTAGCTTGGTGTGCAATTGAGGGATCATTTCACCTTCTTTCAATTGAAGATTTGTCAGTTGGTTCCAAAGGAGAACTCTTCTTACGAGCTTGGCTTCGAAGGATCCTTTATGAAGCTCCAGAAATTTTTTCCAGAAATCTTTTTGTAGATTTGTAGACTTCGATCCTGTTGACCTCTTGTGGTGGCAGTACACTTAGCATATGGAATTCTTCTTTTTCATTGGCTATAAATTTAGTTTATTCATTCTTTGTCCAATTTTCCTCTTTCTTTAGCTCACCATTGCTGTCGGTAGGTACTACAAAATCATTTTTCAAAATAAGAAAGATATCAAAATCGATCTTGAAATATACCTTCATTTTCTTTTTCTAATGGGTGAAGTCTCCCTCGAACTTAGGTGGGTGGATACTTGTTCAGGTCATCAACTTCTGTGCTTCAGTCGGTGGTTAGTCCATCCGAAGTGGTTGGGCTCTAATACCAATTAAAAGTTCCTTGAGGTTGGCATGAGGGGAGGGGGGGTTGAATTGTCCTGCAAACAAAACTCACACCTTTCTCAAACTATTAGGCTTAAACAATTACACACTTAATAAAAATATTATATAATTAAAAAAGAGTATGAGACAAATAATTTACTTGGTTTGCAATAAGAAGATTGCTACTCCAAGGAAAGTCAGCTCATTATGAAGATCTCCTTCTCGAACAAAACGTTAGAGGCGGAGAAGTCTCGTATACAAAAATGAAGCTCGGAAATGAAAGTAAGAAAAAACTTGAAGTACAAAGTGTATTGTTTAAAATGAAGAAGACTAGGGCTCTATTTATAGCCCACTGGTCAAAACTAGCCATTTACTGACGTGGCATGATCTGGGCGCTCGATGTTAGTTAGAGCCCTAGAGCCAATCATTTGATGATTGTATTATAGACTTGTTGTATCATATTCTTATATAAATAAAGGCATTTGTTTTTGGTTATTATACTTACTTGTATTGGTGCCAAATAAACTAAGTATAATAGCGTCCTTGAGTAGAAGGTTCTTACCTATATCAATCGGTTAGTTGAACCGATAGTGAGATGATATAGGGAACACTACTCTTAATCATTCCTAGTCGATTATTAACATTCAGGGACAATGTTAATGTAATAAGACTAGCATGTAGGTCAACTCGATGACTTGATCTCACAAGTCATGGATATAGAGATATCAAGTTGACACATGGGTATGCATTGGAGAATGTATACTGAATGACCCGCCATGAGAAAGTATCATGGATCGTTATATGAGTGTCATATACTTTCTCATGTGGCAATTAGTATGACTACTAGTCCTTAGACCTGAAGTCACCATGGTTCCCTACATAAGGAGTTATGTACTTTGGTTTCGTCAAACGTCACCCGTAACTGGGTGGACTATAAAGGCGATTACTGGGTATGTAACGATTTATGTAGAGGGATGTGAGTGATGTAGATGGGATCTATCCCTCCTATATGACGGGAGAGACATCGATATTCTTGATAGAGTGAGACCACTAAGTGCATGGCCATGCCCAAATGAGTCAATATGAGATATTGAGCTCATTTGATCGAGTGAGTCTACTTAGAGTTCAAGATTTAGATTGGTCAGAGGATGACACGATCTATGCCTCACATTGATCAATCTAGATGTCTAGGATAGATGGACACTTGTCATATATTGTGAGGAGTCACAATTAGTAGTCACAAGGTGATGTTGGATCTCAACATTCTTGTAACTTGGGTAGTAATGATGTCTTGCTAGATACCGCTCATTACTTATGCTCCTAAATGGGTTTAGGGGCATTGCCAACATTACAAGAACCTATAGGGTCACACACAAAGGACAATTAGATGGAGATTAGGTTCATATGATGAACCAAGAGGATTAGATTCATGTGATGAATCAAATTGGATTAAGAGTAATCCTAATTAGGCTAATTGAGTTGGACTCAAGTTAATTCATGTGTTCAATGAGTCTAATTTAGATTATGACTCATTGAATCAATTTAATTAAATGAATTAGATTCATTATATATTAAATTGACTTGAATTAAATGATTGGATTAGATCAATCATGAGAGAGATTAAGTCATGTTGACTTGACTTGAGAGGAAGAGGAAGAGTCAAGTTTGACTTGACTTTATGCCACATCATTTGTGAGTTGGCATTAAGTGGCCAATGATGATGTGCCATATCATCATAGTTAGCACATGTGTGTGCCACCTAATGGAGGTTACAAATCCCTTCTTTAATGGCCACATTAAAGAGAATGGAGGTTACAACTCCAAGAGGTGGCCGGCCACTTATTGTGTGTGAATGAAATTCATTTTTCATTCAAGGCATAATTCAACTCATCTTCTTGCTTGCTCTCTCTTCTTGCTCTTCCTCTCCTCCTCTTGCCATGGCTAATCAAGGGTGCTAGCACACCTTTGTTTAGTTTTTCTCCACCCATTTGTTCGTGTGGATACTTCTAGAGGATCGTACGCTTGACGATCTCGAGATTCGGCACTTCCTTGGACGAGTGGGATTCGTAAAGGGCACGCATCAAGGGTAAAAGGTTTTCTCCTTGTAAATCTAGTTTAGAACTAGCATAAAACTCGTACTCGTAATGTTTTTGAAAGTTTTACTTCGCACGGATCCGGTGGCATGGGGGTTTTGGGGTTTCCACGACGCGAAAAAGCGATTTTCGCGGCCCAAAAAGCCCAACAGTGGTATCAGAGCCACGTGTGAAGACTTGTACGAGTTTAGTTTGTATTTTTATGAAAAATATAGATTCTGTAACATTCTGTAATTTTAAGTATTTTATGCTTTTTATGGGTAATTTTCTCGTAGAAGCGAAGCACAAGTGTTTCGACACTTGTTGGCTTCGACTACTGAGAAGATTTTTCCGAAACGGCAAGGTTTCGCCCCAAATCTTTTTGGGACAGCGGGCTAAGGCGCTGTAGGATCACTAAGGAACCCTGTGATGGTTAGATCGTGGGTAGGGGCGCTGCCCCTGGCCCCGCAAGGGGATTCGTTCCGCGATTGCGCCCGAAAACTGCTAAATGGGACCGCCGGGAAATTTTACTCGTAAAAATTATAAAAATTAGTATTAAAATTACAGAAAATTATGGAAATTACATAATTTAGAATTATGTATAATTTGTGATAGTCATGGCCCAAAAAGACCCAATCTGATTGGATTTGTGTTGTAATTCATATTACGGCCTATGCGCCGTCATTTGTGTTGTGTGTGTTGTATATTTGATACGCGACCTGCGCGTTGTGCCTTTCTCCATTTATTCTTGTTGTAAATTAGTTTAGACTCGAATGTAACTCGAGTTTCAAAATTGTAATGTACAAAATTGGAGCGGTGGAAGGTCCACTCGAGACGGAGTTACGAGGAGGGCGCGAGCAACACAAGGTGGTCAAAGGGAGGAACTTGAGAAGCTGTTGACCTTAGGTTGACCATCCGATCTTCTCATTGGCTTGAGAAAATCGTACTAGGGCCATGACTAATCATAAATAAATTTAATTAATTGCTTGTGTGTATGTGATGCATGATTAGTAATTAATTAGTGCCTAACGATTAGATTAGATCTAAATCGTGTACAAAATGCACCCTTTCGATTAGATTAGATCTATCACGTATTTTATACATATCGACGATTAGATTAGATCTAAATCGTGTCAACTCTAATGCCTACCGTGCCGTGATACCTATCACTACCTCTCGATCACATGTGTTGTTGAATCTGCCAAAGCAGAGCAACACATATTATCTTAGTAGGGTACGGAGGGACAATCTTGGTCCCGCTTATCAACGCATGGGCGAGTACAAACTCAATTAGATTGAGTATTCCTAGTTAACTCGGTTGGATCGAGTACAACTATAGGCATTCTTCCAACGGTTGGAAAGATATGACATAAATCACATTTATATTAATTCTTGGGCGTATTAGCCAAAGCCTACTCAAGTTTTAATATAACTGCTGATAATGATCCAATAAACAAGAGTTGCATAGAGATGTAATTGGTAAATCATTACCTACCGATCATACTAAGTCTTGGGCGATTTAGCCAAAGCTAACTCAAAGCGTAGTATGATGTGGATCTTGTCCCACATGAATTATAGAATTCAGTGGGAGCATCATTTAGTTAAAGGCCTAATTAAATGATTTAAAAGAATATGATATTTATTTCTGCATTTTTCTGTTGTAGATAACCATGACGTCGAATACGAACTCTTTCTCCCTGCGTTCTATCCTTGAGAAGGACAAGCTCAACGGAGCAAATTTCCTGGACTGGTACAGGAACCTGAGAATAGTTCTCACCCAAGAACGTAAACTGTACGTTCTGGAGCAGCCCATTCCGGAGGCTCCTCCTGCCACTGCCACGCGAGCTGACCGAGATGCTTACAAGACGCATCAAGATGACGCATTAGATGTGTCCTGTCTTATGCTCGCGACCATAAACTCTGAGCTTCAGAAGCAACACAAGTTAATGGGCGCTTATGATATGGTTGAGCATCTTCGTCAACTGTATCAAGGACAAGCAAGGCACTGGAAGAGGAACTGCATAGGATACCTGAAAGATCTTAAGAAGAAGAGAAATAAGATTTCTACTTCAGGTATAAATGTTATAGAAGTCAACCTCTCTATTTCTTCATCGTGGGTATTAGATATCGGATGTGCTTCTCACATTTGTACTAATGTACAAGCGTTGAGAAATAGCAGAGCATTGACGAAGGGCGAGATAGACCTACGAGTAGGCAATGGAGCACGGGTTGTTGCTGTTGCTATAGGAACTTACTATCTATCTCTACCCTCTGGGCTTATACTAGAATTAGATGAATGTTGTTATGTGCCTGCCTTAACTAAGAACATTATATTAGTTTCTTGTTTGGACAAGAAAGGGTTCTCTTTTATAATAAAGGACAAATGTTGTTCTATTTATTTAAAAGATATGTTCTATTGTAGTGCACCTCTGATGAATGGACTCTACATTCTAGACCTTAAAAGCCCTATCTATAACATAAATACCAAGAGGTTCAAGTCAAATGACCTGAACCAAACCTATCTGTGAGATCTCAGAAAAATTTAAATAATAGGGTTATTTAAGAAATAGCCTTACAAAATTTTTACGAAATTTTAGAAATTTTCTGGGAATTTTTCGGAGCTCGTATGACGGGTTTTGAGGGGATCAATTAACGGGTACGGATAAAGCCTGTTTGGGATACCCGTTTAGGTGAGGAAAAGATTTAATTATAAATTCCTTTATTTCTTTTCTTCCCCCCCCCCCCCAAATCGCCGATCCACCCGACCCTCACGATCCCGATCTCTTCTTCCCCGATCTCCCCTTCTTCCTTCTCTGTTCTCTCTCTCTCGGACGAGCGACGGCGACGGGAGCAAGGCTCCAGCTCCGGCGATCTTCCTTTACCAGCGTCGGCGGCCGTTGAGCACAGATCCAGGCGGCGCTGCTCCTCTCCGGATCGCAGGCATGGCGTCGCATCTCCTCTAGCCGACCTTGCTTCCCCGATCCGACGCTACTGGATCGATCCAGATCCACCCGATCGTCAGCGTGGAAGGAACATTAGGGTCTTGAGGGTAAGCGACCGATCTTCCTCTTTTCCATTGCTCAGATTTGTGCCCTAGCTTTGAGTTCTTCCTCGATTCTGCTCTCTTACTCTCTAATGGGCAGCGATCCTATATCAGATCTTGGATCCAATCTTCGTTCTTGTTAATTTGGGGACAGAAGAATTCCTGGTACGTTGCTTCACGGATCGGATGGGGCGACGTTTTCTGGAGACGATCGATTGAGGTAAGCTTAGGTCTTCTTCTCTGCTACCGATACTCTATCCTTGATCCTCATCTTCTCGTGATTGATTTAGGTTTCGGTTGATGATGATGGGATCAATTGAGTTGTTGGGCAGAGGATTGAAGGGTTGATTGATGTCTTGGATTGCTTGATTTGAGATCAGTGATCTGCTTGTTGACCTCTTCTCTTGATCCGATCAGTGAGGTGAGTTCTGTTGCTGTGAGGCTGGGATTGTGATCTTTGAGGTGTATCCAGCAGCTTTCCCTAACCGGCAGCAACCCCTTTGGTTGTGATCTATTGGTGATCACCTTGGATTCGAGGTAAGGAATAGGATAATTGATCTTGTTGTAGATCATGTATTGAAATTGGATATTAGTTTGATGATCTTATTCTAGATGAATTTGATTCATGTATTGGATTAGAAATGCATTGGATTAATCCATGATTAGTTAATACATGTGTGTAGATTTAATTGTGTAGAAGAAATCTAATGAAATGGTTAGGGTTAGGGTAATTAACCCTAGTCAACCGTTGGATTTCTAATCTAATTGGTGATTAGGGATTAGATAACTAACCCTAATCGACCATTAGATTTAAATTGGTAAGTTGAGATTGTGGATTAGGGTTTTACCATAATTTAGTGTTAGAGATTTTATTTAGCTATTCATGTGGATTTAGCTAAATAAAATATATATGTTGTTTGACGTAGGAGTCTGATTTGAGACAGGCGTCTCGACGTTGAATTCGGATTTGGATTGTACCTTCTATTTGAGGCGGGTACCCTTTGACTTATCTTTTGATAATGTCTTATGATATGTGTAGCTTATATATATTTACTAGTGGTAGATAGTAGATTATTTCTTCCCTGGTCTTAGCTAGTTGATACCTATCACATGCTTCATCTGCTAGTTGCTTTACTTCAGGATTGGATATTTTATCTCTTGTCATGTGTATATATGTTCATAGAGATGCATATCTATAGTGCTTTACTCTACTGGATTAGTTGCTTTACATGTGTGATACATGCTCTTGGATTCATGATACTTACATCATTGTTATATGTGATGTCTTTGGATTTATGCTGTTTATATCATGGTTATATATATGCGTTTACCTTTTGGGCACACACATATATGGAGGAGGCTATGTTCAGGTATGACATACTGTAGCCGCATGCACCATATTGCATGATTGCATGCTGGGCGATTGACGACTCCATTATTGTTGAGCTCGTCGGCAGGCTACATGGACCCGCACACAACGTGTTCACTGCATGGGTAGTGGCACAGCACTCAGGGTGTGTAGGGTAGATTGTCCGGTAGTGCTCCGCTAGGACGCTCATGGGTAGCGTGACAGGAGCGTGGTAGCACACCGGGGTCCCTCCCCGTCATTGCGTACCGGGAGATGAGAGCGTTACGCTCCCTCACTATGTTTGAGGCAGGAGGATAGGTGTACTCCGACAACATCCCGTCCACTCGGTCACTCATCAGGGGTAGTGACGGCAGAGTGCACGATTGTCACAGCCCTACCCACTCGGTCTCACCATTGTATGTGAGACGGCTGAGCATGGCAGTAGGGGTGACCAGGACATGTCATTTGCATCATATGCACAGATTGCATTATTTATGATTGATGCATTTTGGTGATTGCATATGATTGACATGCATACAGGTTATATGCTTTTGCTCTGACTATTTTTATCTATGTATGTTCACAGTCAGTTGCACAAGCCTCGCAGGTGAGTACAGTTTATTTCAGTTATGCATTTTCTTATTTTTCTTGCTATAGACGGTACTTTATGCCTATTGCTGGTTATTACAGTTTATTTTAGTTATGCATATCTGTTATATTGTTAGGAGACTGTACCGTAGGTTGTACTGTTAGGAAACTGTACTGTAGGTTGTATGGTTAGAGAACTGTACTATTGATCCTATGGTTTAGGAGACTGTACCTTAGGTTTTTACTGGTGGATATATATTGCTGTACATGTCTATTGGTTTACCTGCTGAGTTCTTGAACTCACCCCGTTGTTACTATTTTTCAGGTTGAGGCCGTCAGGAGAGATTCCCGTCGCTAGCCCCTTGGTCGCGAGGATTTCTAGATATCGTTTTATGTATTCGCTTTTATACGTATACTTGTGATGTGGGTTTGTATTGTGGACTTTACATTGAACATTCGGGTTTGCTACTTTTGTTTTCCGCTGCGGTTGTATTTTCATTACTTCGTGAATTGGTTTTCTTCGTTGTAGTGGAGTAGGCTGTTTACATATATCTTTGAGATTCTTTATCGTCTTTCCTTATTAAACTGCGTGGATTGATTTTATATTGAATTGTGTGGAATGTTGATATAAACTGCGTGGTTTGTTTCTTATTTGTATTGTATTGTTCCGGCCGTGTGTGGCCGAGGTATAGATATATGTATTCTGGATTCATATTGTCACCCGTACAGGGGAGATGCTGCCGAAATTTCTTCGGACAGGGACTACCTGGGGCGTGACAATTTATTTGGTATCAGAGCTAGGCTCCGATTTTGTATTTTTGTGTCCTGGAGTTTGTGTGCGTATCTAGATTTTTGGGATTTTATCTGATACCAATTTATTTGGTATTAGAGCAAAGTTTTGCGATACCTACTTGTCGGGTTTCGGATTTACGAGGCTTACTTTCGTGAGCATTTCTCGGTATTTTGGATTTGTATGGATTTTCGTCGACTTACTCGTTTCGGAATTCCGAGGTATTTTGACGAAGTTCTATTTGGGGCTAAGCAGCGACAGGATATCTCCAGACGGCAAATAGGTAATTTAGGTAATTTTTCAGTTCTTATACCTGTAGTGATATCTGGGTAACATTTCTTTACAGATATGCCACCTACACGTGTACCGGCACCGAGACGTGGGCGGCCACGTAAGAGGCCGTTAGATTCTCCTGAGACAGAGTCTTCAGAGAGGTCTGCTAGGGCTGAGCCTGCCCGTCAGGGGCAGACTCCTCCGGTCATTGTGGGTACGTCTGCGTATCAGATCCCGATAGTTCCGACGTCAGAGGTACCTACCTCGACTGTACCACCAGTGGTACCACCGTCGGTATATTCAGCACCTCCCCCATCAGCTGTACCCGCAGAGTACCTGACACCCTCTCTAGCTATGCCTGCTACCGCGTACTCGGCACCGCAGACATATGTGCCGATTACTACATATTCGGCACCCGTACCGGCAGTACCGGCTGTTTCTTACCCGGTACCACCCACCGTACCTTCAGTGGCCCCTACATATGTCTACTCAGTAGTACCGCCATCAGTACTACCCAGAGGAGCAGTCCCAGTGGTTCTGCCCAGTGCTGCAGCGATTCCCACTGATATAATTACAGCACGTGCACGGATCCCAGCCTTAGCAGAGTCGGCGAAGAGCCGATTCACATTATTCCGCGGGGAGACTGATCCGAGCATAGCTCAGTCCTGGATTGAGACTATGGAGCGGACATTATTTTACATGGCCTGCTCCGAGTGGGAGAAGGCCGAGCTGGCTGCTTACCACCTACGAGATGGGGCAGAGATCTGGTGGGACACACAGCGCTCCATTATAGGTGACCAGCATATTACCTGGATGAGATTTAGGGAGGCATTCGAGAGTCAGTATTTTCCCCGAGCATTTCAGATGACTCTTCGGCAGGATTTTCTTAGTCTGCGGCAGAATAACCGCTCAGTGATGGAGTATAATGCTGAATTTAATCGGTTGGCCAGGTTCTGTTCTGGGTTAGTTACCGATGACAGATCTCGTATGCTTCAGTTTGTCCAGGGACTAGACGGGCATCTTCAGCTGAAGATTTCTGGCTTTAGTACTTCATCATACACCGAGACACTGGATAGAGCTCTCATGATTGAGTCTACTCATCGGAGAGTGAATGCAGATAAGAAGAGGAAGCAGACTGATCGGACTTCCGGACAGAGCCAGCAGATCGGGCTGCGGGGCAGAGCACTCAGACGGGTCGAGTACCGGGTCATCCGCCACCCGTAAGTCGGGGCGATCTTCATCTCGACCTTCCCACCGCCCAGCAGTAACAGAAATCCACCGGTGACCCTTTCGCACTGATGATCCCGAGATCACATCACCTCACGTGTACTTTGGGACGATCGCAAACCGCCTGCACGTGAGCCGAGATTGTTGAAGACTCGATATAGCCTCCGGGGTTTTTGCCATGGAGGAAATTTTGGTCATCCGGGACTCATGAAGCCCAATCTTCGATCGCCAGCAGAAGACGGCCCCTTGCTTATGGCATTGTGGTCGAGCGCTCAAGGCCCTTATGGAGTCCCGAGTTCTATTTCGGGACCTCAAAGATCTAACCTGTGATGCGATTACCACCCATTGGCGCTCGATTCTGACCACCGCCAAGACATACAGCCCATAGCCCCTCGACTCAAGATCCAAGACTCGACTGGCGGTGCTCGACCGACAGCCTTTGGCGGCTACCGCCTACCACCGCCGACATCGGATTTGGAGTTCACGCGGTCATCCGAGAGGATGTCGACGGATCCGTTTTCCGCGGTACGGTTTTACTTTATGCATTTTCTGCTGACATGCTAATTGATACAGGTAGTTCACATTCTTTTATATCTTGTGCATTTGTGAGAGAGATTGGTAGACTACCTTCTCATAGATCTCGACGACTGACCGTCTCCTTACCATCTGGTGATACCTTAGATGTCACTCAGGAGGTCAGAGGTTGTCCGTTAGATTTTGGTAGCATTATACTCACTGTAGATTTGTTAGTACTGGAGATGGTCGAGTTCGATATTATCCTGGGTATGGATTGGCTGTCCGCTTATCATGCCATAGTTGATTGCCAGAAGAGGGTGGTTACGTTTCGACCTCCGAACCAACCCTCTTGGGATTTCACTGGCATCAGAGACGATGGGATATCGACCATTTCTGCGATACAGGCGCAGAAACTGCTATCACATGGATGTCAGGGATTTCTATTATCCTTGATTAATACTGACGACAGCAGTAGTTCTCAGCTCTCAGACGTTCCGGTGGTCCGGGAGTATCCAGACGTATTTCCAGATGAGCTTCCAGGTTTGCCTCCTCGAAGGCAAGTGGAGTTTGCTATTAAGCTGATTCCAGGGACTGCACCAGCATCGAAAGCTCCGTATCGTATGGCACCGAAAGAGTTGGACGAACTAAAGGTCCAACTCCAGGAGTTATTAGATAGGGGATTTATTCGCCCTAGTGTATCTCCGTGGGGGTCTCCAGTACTATTCGTCAGGAAGAAGGATGGTACTCTGAGGTTGTGCATCGATTATAGGCAGCTGAATGTAGTGACTATCAGAAATAAGTACCCCTTGCCACGGATTGAGGATTTATTTGATCAGCTTAGAGATACATCAGTGTATTCCAAGATTGATCTGCGATCTAGATATCATCAGCTGAGAGTCAGAGATTCTGATATTCAGAAGACAGCATTCCGCACCAGATACGGACATTACGAGTTTTTGGTAATGCCATTTGGGCTTACCAATGCTCCAGTAGTATTTATGGATTTGATGAACCGTATCTTTTTGGAGTATTTGGATCAGTTTGTGATTGTATTTATCGATGACATATTGATCTATTCACGTTCCGAGGAGGAACATGCGCAGCACCTTCGCATAGTCTTGGAGACTCTTCGACGACATCATCTGTATGCGAAGTTCAGCAAGTGTGCATTTTGGCTTTCCTCAGTCGGTTTTCTAGGACAAGTGGTTTCTAGCCGAGGTATTTCAGTAGATCCTCAGAAGATCGAGGCTATCACCAGCTGGGAGCAGCCGAAGTCAGTCCAGGAGATTCGCAGTTTCTTGGGCTTGGCTGGATATTACCGACGATTCGTTGAGGGTTTCTCCAGCATTGCTATGCCGTTGACACGTCTGACCCGGAAAGGCGTGAAATTCACGTGGTCAGAGGCTTGTGAGACCAGCTTCCAGGAGCTGAAGCGGAGATTAGTATCAGCACCAGTCTTGGTTTTACCTTCTGGTGATGACGGATTCATACTTTATACAGACGCATCTCTTCAGGGCTTGGGCACTGTATTGATGCAGCATGGTAGGGTAGTCTCTTATGCTTCTCGTCAGTTGAAGGAGCATGAGAAGAACTACCCAGTACATGATTTAGAGCTAGCCGCTATTATCTTTGCTTTGAAGATTTGGCGACATCATCTTTATGGTATTACTTTTGAGATTCTTACTGATCATAAGAGTCTCAAATATATTTTCACACAGAAGGAACTCAATCTCCGACAGAGGAGATGGATGGAGTTCCTGAAGGATTATGATTGTACTATTAGCTACCATCCGGGTAAAGCTAATGTGGTTGCTGATGCACTTAGCAGGAAGTCCAGAGGGACTTTAGCTTGTCACCGAGTTTTAGTCACGGACTTGATTCAGGGATTCTCCGAGTTGGGCCTTGAGGAGCAGGGACGGACAGAGCAGGGTATTCTTGTTACCATGGTTGCTCAGTCGTCGATCAGGATGAGGATACGAGAGGCCCAGGCCGGAGATCAGCATTTACGGTTCATTAGCAGCCAGATAGCTTCCGGACAGCAGACCGAGTTTACACGAGATGATGAGGGGATTGTTTATTTCCGAGGCAGATTATGTGTACCTCAGTCTCACCCGGTCAAGGAGGAGTTATTTCAAGAGGCTCATCGTTCTAGATTCGCTATCCACCCAGGTGGGACTCGTATGTATCGCGATTTGAGACGTTCCTATTGGTGGAACGGCATGAAGAAAGACATCGCAGATTTTGTAGCTAGATGTCTTGTCTGTCAGCAGGTGAAGGCTGAGCACCAGAGACCTGCTGGTTTACTTCGGAGGATCCCTATTCCAGAGTGGAAGTGGGAGCATATTACTATGGATTTTGTGGTAGGATTGCCTAGGACTCGACGATGCCATGATGCGATTTGGGTAATCGTTGACCGATTAACCAAATCTGCACATTTTATAGCGATCCGGAAGACTGATTCTCTGGATCGATTAGCCGAGTTATACTGTCGAGAGATTATCAGATTGCATGGAGTTCCGTTGAGTATTATATCAGATAGAGACTCACGATTCACGTCCCAATTCTGGCAGAGTCTGCAGCAGGCCTTGGGCACACAGCTCCGTTTCAGTACGGCATTCCATCCGCAGACAGATGGACAATCAGAGCGGACCATTCAGACTTTGGAGGACTTGCTGAGGTCTTGCGTTATGGATTTCGGAGGCAGTTGGGAGGACCACCTGCCATTAGTGGAGTTCGCCTACAACAACAGCTATCATTCGGCTATCCAGATGGCACCGTTTGAGGCGTTGTATGGTAGGCCTTGTCGGACACCCACCCTCTGGGAAGAGGTTGGGGAGGCCCAGTTGATAGGACCTCAGAGAGCTCAGCAGGATGCAGAGTTAGTTCGCACTATTAGGCGGAGGATGTCTGAGGCTCAGGACCGTCAGAAGAGTTATGCTGATCAGAGACGGAGACCCCTGGAGTTCTCCACGGGTGATCATGTATTTCTTAGAGTTTCACCCACGAAAGGGGTGAAGAGATTTGGTCTCCGAGGTAAGCTAGCTCCTCGATATATTGGGCCATTCCAGATCTTGGAGAGAATTGGAGCAGTAGCTTATCGTCTGGCGCTACCACCATCTCTAGCTGGCATTCAGGATGTATTCCACGTATCTATGCTGAGGCGATACGTATCCGATCCGGCACATGTTCTGTCAGATATATCTGTTCCTATTCAGCCTGATGTTACTTACGAGGAGGTTCCGGTGCGGATTCTGGACCATAGAGAGCGTCAGCTGCGGAACAAGACTGTCCGACTAGTTAAAGTCGAATGGCAGCATCATTCTGACGAGGAGGCTACATGGGAGCTCGAGGATACGATCCGAGCTCGATACCCTCATCTTTTTACTTGAGGTATGTAGGTTAGAGTTCCTTTCAGCATTTATATTGTTGGGTTATATTCTAGTGTTTGCTGTTGGTATAGCAAAATTTGGGGACCAAATTTTTATTAGTAGGGGAGGATGTGAGATCTCAGAAAAATTTAAATAATAGGGTTATTTGAGAAATAGCCTTACATGATACTTACATCATTCTTATATGTGATGTCTTTGGATTTATGTTGTTTATATCATGGTTATATATATGCGTTTACCTTTTGGGCACACACATATATGGAGGAGGCTATGTTCAATTATGACATACTGTAGCCGCATGCACCATATTGCATGATTGCATGCTGGGCGATTGACGATTCCATTATTGTTGAGCTCGTCGGCCGGCTACATGGACCCGCACACAACGTGTTCACTGCATGGGTAGTGGCACAGCACTCAGGGTGTGTAGGGTAGATTGCCCGGTAGTGCTCCGCTAGGACGCTCATGGGTAGCGTGACAGGAGCGTGGTAGCACACCGGGGTCCCTCCCCGTCATTGCGTACCGGGAGATGAGAGCATTACGCTCCCTCACTATGTTTGAGGCAGGAGGATAGGTGTACTCCGATAACATCCCGTCCACTCGGTCACTCATCAGGGGTAGTGACGGCAGAGTGCACGATTGTCACAGCCCTACCCACTCGGTCTCACCATTGTGTGTGAGACGGCTGAGCATGGCAGTAGGGGTGACCAGGACATGTCATTTGCATCATATGCACAGATTGCATTATTTATGATTGATGCATTTTGGTGATTGCATATGATTGACATGCATACAGGTTATATGCTTTTGCTCTGACTATTTTTATCTGTGTATGTTCACAGTCAGTTGCACAAGTACAGTTTATTTCAGTTATGCATTTTCTTATTTTTCTTGCTATAGTACTTTATGCCTATTCTGGTTATTACGTTTATTTCAGTTATACATATCTCATATATCTTGTTAGGAGATCAGAGTAGGTTGTCTTGTTAGGAAACCGCATCAGGTTATATGGTTAGAGAACTGTACTATTGATCCTATGGTTTAGGAGACTGTACCTTAGGTTTTTATTGGTGGATATATATTGCTGTACATGTCTATTGGTTTACCTGCTGAGTTCTTGAACTCACCCCGTTGTTACTATTTTTCAGGTTGAGGCCGTCAGGAGAGATTCCCGTTGCTAGCCCCTTGGTCGCGAGGATTTCTAGATATCGTTTTCTGTATTCGCTTTTATACGTATACTTGTGATGTGGGTTTGTATTGTGGACTTTACATTGAACATTTGGGTTTGCTACTTTTGTTTTCTGCTGCGGTTGTATTTTCATTACTTCGTGGATTGGTTTTCTTCGTTGTAGTGGAGTAGGCTGTTTACATATATCTTCGAGATTCTATATCGTCTTTCCTTATTAAACTGCGTGAATTGATTTTATATTGAATTGTGTGGAATGTTGATATAAATTGCATGGTTTGTTTCTTATTTGTATTGTATTGTTCCGGCCGTGTGTGGCCGAGGTATAGATATATGTATTCTGGATTCATATTGTCACCCGTACAGGGGAGATGCTGCCGAAATTTCTTCGGACAGGGACTACCTGGGGCGTGACACTATCTCTGGCACTGTCGCTTAGGTCATATAAATGACAAGCGCTTATCCCAGCTCCATAAGGATAGTTTATTGGACTCATTTGATTTTGAATCTTATGAGACGTGCGAGTCATGTCTACTAGGCAAGATGACCATGACTCCCTTTAGTGGGCACAGCGAAAGAGCGACTGATTTGTTAGGACTTATACATAGTGATGTATGTGGCCCTTTCAATGTCGCTGCTAGAGGCGGTTATAGGTACTTCATCATATTTACTGATGACTTCAGTAGATATGGTTATGTGTACTTGATGACACATAAGTCAGAATCCTTTGAAAAGTTCAAAGAATTCAAGAATGAAGTACAGAACCAGCTTGGCAAGAGTATTAAGATACTTCGATCAGATCGAAGTGGAGAATACCTTAGCCATGAGTCTCGTGACTATCTAGCTGAGTGTGGGATTTTATCCCAACTCACTCCTCCTGGAACACCACAGTGGAATGGTGTATCCGAAAGCAGGAATCGTACCTATTAGATATGGTACGATCTATGATGAGTCGCATAGATCTTCCGACATACCTTTGGGGCTATGCTCTAGACACGACAGCTTTTATACTCAACCGAGTTCCATCCAAGGCTGTGATAAAGACACCATATAGGATATGGACTGGGAGAGATGCCCAGGTGTCTTTTATGAGGATTTGGGGTTGTGAGGCTTACGTTAGACGTCAAGTCTCAGACAAGTTAGGACCCAAATCTGACAAGTGCTACTTTATTGGATATCCCAAAGAAACTAAGGGATATTACTTCTACATTCCCAGTCAGCACAAGGTAGTTGTGGCAAAGACTGGGGTCTTTCTAGAAAGGGACTTTGTTTCTAGAAAGACTAGTGGGAGTGCGTTCGATCTTGAAGAAGTTCAAGATGCAGACCATAGCACTGAAGCCTCGATGGAAGTGGAACTGGAACCACAAAGTGTTGTGGATGATGTTGTTCCACAAAGAGTTGAGGAACAACAACCAGTTCAACTAGACATACCTCTTCGCAGGTCTGATAGGGTACGTCGTCAGCCTGAGAGATACTCATTTCTCTTGTATGTCCATGATGACGTTGTGCTCATAGAGGATGAGCCTACCACCTATCAAGAAGTTGTGATGAGACCAGATTCTGAGAAATGGCTAGAGGCCATGAGATCTGAAATGGAATCCATGTACACCAACCAAGTATGGACTATGGTTGATCCACCTGAAGGGGTAAAACTCATAGGGTGTAAGTGGGTCTTTAAGAGAAAGACTGACATGGATGGACTTATCTATAAGGGTCGCTTGGTAGCTAAAGGTTTCAAGCAGATTCATGGTATTGACTATGATGAAACCTTTTCTCCAGTAGCGATGTTTAAGTCCATTCGGATCATGCTTGCTATTGCAGCATACCATGACTATGAGATATGACAGATGGATGTCAAAACCGCGTTTCTGAATGGAAATCTGCTTAAGGATGTGTACATGACACAACCTGAGGGTTTTGTTGATCCACAGCATACTAGCAGAGTATGCAAGCTGCATAGGTCCATTTATGGACTAAAGCAAGCTTCTCGGAGCTGGAATCTTCGATTCGATGAAGCGATCAAATAGTTTGGTTTCATCAAGAATGAAGATGAACCTTGTGTCTACAAGAAGGTTGTAGGGGACATAGTTGTCTTCCTCATATTGTATGTGGATGGCATACTACTCATTGGGAAGGACATCCCTTTGCTTCAGTCTGTCAAGACCTGGCTAGGGAGTTGCTTCTCAATGAAGGACTTAGGTGAGGCATCCCGCATTCTAGGGATACAGATCTATAGAGATAGGTCTAAGAGATTGCTTGGCCTAAGTCAGAGTACATATATTGACAAGGTACTCCTTCGGTTTGCCATGCAGAACTCCAAGAAGGGATTTCTGCCGATGTCACATGGCGTGAGTCTTTCGAAGACTCAAGGTCCCTCTTCTAGAGAGGAGAGAGACTGCATGTATCAGATCCTTTATGCCTCAGCCATAGGATCTATCATGTACACCATGCTATGTACTCGACCTGATGTCTCGTATGCTTTGAGCATGACGAGTAGATACCAGTCAGATCCAGGTGAAAGTCACTGGATAGCTGTCAAGAATATTCTTAAGTACTTAAGAAGGAGTAAAGAATATTTCTTGATATATGGAGGCAATGATGAGCTAACTGTAAAGGGTTATAGTGATGTTAGCTTCCAGACCGACCAGGATGATTATCGATCGCAGTCAGGGTTCGTGTTTTGCATAAATGGTGGTGCTGTGAGCTGGAAGAGTTCGAAGCAGGACACAGTAGTTGATTCTACGATAGAGGCCGAGTACATTGCTGCATCAGAGGCAGCAAAGGAGGTAGTTTGGATCCGCAAGTTCATCACTGAACTTGGGGTGGTTCCTAGTATCGCTGACCCTATTGAGCTCTATTGTGACAATAATGGAGCTATAGCACAGGCTAAGGAACCTCGCTCACACCAGCGGACCAAACACATACTACGGCGCTTCCATCTCATTCGAGAGATTATCGAGAGAGGAGATGTGAAGATTTGCAGAGTACCTACAGAGGCTAACATCGCAGATCCCTTGACCAAGGCTTTGGCACAGAGAAAGCATGATGGTCACACTAGGTCATTGGGGCTTAGAGCCTACACTGATTGACACTAGTGCTAGTGGGAGATTGTTAGTTAGAGCCCTAGAGCCAATCATTTGATGATTGTATTATAGACTTGTTGTATCATATTCTTATATAAATAAAGGCATTTATTTTTTGTTATTATACTTACATGTATTGGTGCCAAATAAACTAAGTATAATAGCGTCCTTGAGTAGAAGGTTCTTACCTATATCAATCGGTTAGTTGAACCGATAGTGAGATGATATAGGGAACACTACTCTTAATCATTCCTAGTCAAGTATTAACATTCAGGGACAATGTTAATGCAATAAGACTAGCATGTAGGTCAACTCGATGACTTGATCTCACAAGTCATGGATATAGAGATATCAAGTTGACATATGGGTATGCATTGGAGAATGTATACTGAATGACCCGCCATGAGAAAGTATCATGGATCGTTATATGAGTGTCATCTACTTTCTCATGTGGCTATTAGTATGACTACTAGTCCTTAGACCTGAAGTCACCATGGTTCCCTACATAAGGAGTTATGTACTTTGGTTTCGTCGAACGTCACCCGTAATTGGGTGGACTATAAAGGCGATTATTGGGTATGTAACGATTTATGCAGAGGGATGTGAGTGATGTAGATGGGATCTATCCCTCCTATATGACGGGAGAGACATCGATATTCTTGATAGAGTGAGACCACTAAGTACATGGTCATGCCCAAAAGAGTCAATATGAGATATTGAGCTCATTTGATTTCACTACAAGAAAATAGATATTTTGCGACGATAAAAATCGTCGCTAATAACATTTTTTCGTCGCTAATTTTTTTGCGACGTTACACTATTGTCGCTAAAGTAAATTTTTTCGCCGTAAAATATTTAGCGACGATTTAATTAATATCGTTGCTATAGTTATTGTTAACGACGAATTTATTTATTACGTCGCTAAAATATTCGCTACGATTTATATATATTCGTTACTAAAAATTTCGTTCCCCCGGTTTCGATATTTTTGGGGTACAATTATGTTAGCGACGAAATAATATTATTTCGTCGCTAATGGCTAAGATTAGCGACGAATTTTGCATAATTTCGTCGCTAATCGTAGCCATTAGCGACGAATTTATGCAAAATTCGTCGCTAATCGTAGACATTAGCGACGAAATAATATTATTTCATCGCTAATATCTGATTTAAGATAAAACAGCTCCTCATTTACATCCTCTGTACAGATTTATATACAAATTCACAAATTCACAACTATAACAACAAATTCACAAATACTCTAACATTTAACTCATACTTCAACACAAATATAATAACAATATTCACAATCCAAATTCAAGACATATTCATAACCAACAATCCAACCAAGTTCACAACCAAAAATCCAAACAAGTTCAAAACAATTTCAGAACATCATGTTTCTATGCAAAAGTCTACAACATCAAAGCCTAAGATGGAGGAGGAGGAGGTGGAGCTGAAGATGAATCCTGGATCAAGGAATCTAATGCTCCAGGTGCCAATCGGTTAAGTATTTGTTCAAACATATTTTGTCTTGATTTAATTGATGCTAACTCATCTTGGGTGTTTGCTAGCTGAATTTTGGTGTTCGCTAACTCATCTTGGGTCGATTCAAGTCTTTCACGCAATGCAGCATTAGTTGATCTGGATGAGGATGTAGCATCTGAAGAAGTAGACCTAACTGGCTTCGGCCCACTTCCAAGTCCTCTGATGTATCCAGACCGAGTACCGAGAACCTAATACAAAATTTTGAAGATAATAAAACATATGATATGATATGATGATATATTGAGCATGTGGATAAGAGTTAAACTCAACAGTAAATAACAACCAAATCAGATATTTATCAATCAAAATTATATGCTGAGTGTAGAAGCAAAGAAGCATATCAACAAATGTTTATCAATCAAAATTATATCTTGATGAATGAGAATGACCAAGCACGAGTAAAGGCACTTTAGTGGTAGAGTAGCTAGATGTATGAGAATCATAAAAACACAATTACTATATCAAGGTAATGATCAAATTATCCCAGAGAATCATCTGGTGCATGGTGTGCCTAAACCCATTTAAATTGACACTTTCAGAACTAATAATATGAATATGTACAAAATATTGGAGATTTTTTTTTCTTTTTTTGTATAACTATACTAAAAAATTACACAGCCTAAAAGATTCCTGCACGACTACACGAGCTTCTGAGAAAAATCACATCCTTAAACAAGAATCACGAAGATGAGGGGAAAAAACAATTTTTACCACAAGATATAACCCAAAAACAAAACAAAACAAAACAAAAAAATGTCAGGCAACGCAATCAATTGAGAAGCTGAAGAAGGAAGCGAAAACAAGTAGGAACATTAGTTGATTTGCGCATTACTCACAGTGGGGAACTTATTGCTGGTGTAGCAGATAAGCATGCAGGTCTTGCCCACCGCCCCATCTCCAACAGTGACACATTTAATGAACTTGGTGGCACTCATCCCTGCCTCTGCTCGAGATCGATCCCCTTTCCGCTAACCTTTGAGCGAGGAAGGGCGAGGGAGCAAGGCACTATAAAGTAGCGCTTGCTTCCCTTGGAAGCCAGAGGGAAGAAGAACAACCCAACAAAAAAACACGAGAAGAGAATCGAGGTAAGCACTGCTGCAAAAGAGAGAGAAGGAAATCCCAAACTTGGAAGAGGACAAGGAGAGTGGAGTCATATTATAAATAATTTTCATGGGGAACCATCCAAATTAAGAAGAGGAAATAAACCGTAAATCAAACTAATACACTAATAAAGTTTAGAAAAACAAAGATTGAGAAACATTTTTGTTTTAGAAGATGAGATAAAACTCGTACGAAACAAGTAGGGAAAAGCAATCATAATCACAGATGGAGATAAAGGATGTAATCAGAAAAGTAAAGCAAGATAGATCATCAAAAGAAATTCAGAAGCTTTGGGCAGGATAAGCCCTTGTTTGAAACAGGAAAGAAGGAAAATTTAGCCTGCAAGATGTGGATCACTAGCACAAGCAGGATTTTAAAACAATTACTTAAGCTCAAAGCTATTATTGCAATGTTTGTGAAAAGTTTGGAAGCAATCGATGTCCTGGACGATCTACAGCAAGTCTAAGCTTCATATAACCCATTTTAAATTGACACTTTCATAAAAATGATATGACACTAAAAAAAGAAGTAATCCATCAATGATTGTAAAGAAGGCAGAAGATCAAATCTAACAATATGACAGTATATGTATAGCAAGCAAACAAGATTGCATATTACTGCCTATTCACAGATTGCCTTAATCAATTAACTCAGCTGGAAAAAAAATATTTTTAATCCATAGAGATATTCAACTAAATGTATCGGCAGTTATTAAATAATATTCTCACGGACCTGATCACAAACTGTATCTGCAATTTGGACTTCATCAATGACATCTTCTAGATTTTGTGATAGAATACACTCATCACGTAGTCTCACCATATCATCCTAGAAAAAGTAAATATGTCAAAAATAGTGTAAAAATAATTATGCACGGTTAAGAATAAATTCACTAAATAAGATCATAATATACATATGCAGTTTTTGTCGTGTCCCCAATCCACCCTTTCTTCGAGCTATAATGGGTTTCATTAAAGACAGTAATCCAATCTTTTCTTTGTGCCTGATCGGTCTAAAAAAAATAATGCGTTAGTATTTTAATCAACAAACAATATAAGATAATTATAAAATTAATACTTACACCATCGTAACTATACTGAATGAATGATTTAGAACCTCCGCGATGGTTATATGGGAGTTTTCCTCGATTTTCGACATTTATTGCAGATCGTTTCTACAACATAAAATTTTGTATAAACAAAACAATAGTTATAGAACAAATAGTTAAATTTTTATATAAATAAGACATTTGTTATAGAATGAGTTACCTGAAATGCCTCAGATTCAAATAGAGTACACATGTAGTCCCAATCATCTTGAGTCTCACAGAACTCAATCGGAATATGCTGTCGGCGCTCAACAGGAGGAAGGTGTGATAGCTTCTTATAATGGTTATGCATTTTAGATCTATTGTCTCTATATCGTGCACTCATCAATCGGTCGGTCTCCTTCATGACCGATGATGAACCCTCCTGAAAACTTATATCAAAAGCAGCCTGAAAAAAATAAATTTATTTTTCACATGGTTAGTAATAAAGGAGTGGTTATAAATATGTTGAATTACTTATACTTACTGATATTCGATCGTATATCATCCTTTTATTCTCAGCGGGGATGTGCTTCCAGCTCTTAGCTTGTAAGGGAGCAAACTTCTTTACTGAGAGGCCTAATTCGGTCATAAATGAAGCTGCATTAGGGCCAATGGGATGCCCATCGCTCTGACGGAAAGTAACGGGCAATCTACCCCGATGACTTATCTGGCGTCGTAGCCGATCAGAATGTGTGCCACGTGTCTCCCTACGTATCGGCCGACCTGTAAATGTAATAGTGTTAACAATTAACAGATGAAATATTTAAATAAAATTTTTGTAAATTAAATACAAAACAACTAACCACTGGAAGAACTATCATCTATAGGTGTCTCCAAAACTGGTAAATGCTCAATCCTCTTAGGCGGCATGGCTGTCGCATATTCATCATATATAGATTAACAAATATGCATCAACATATATAGACATCTACAAGTAATGAATTAAAAAAAAGAAAAACATATATACCATGTTCATAAAAATTAATCACCACTATCATCTGAAAGAGATAATTGATCATCTGTGTTACTATCAATTTCAGTATCTTCATCTTCATCGTTAAGAAAACTTTGAGCATCCCTAGCAAGCTCCACTTGTGCATTTGACATATTTATATGTTGATGCTCAACATCTAATCTACACAGTTGGAATATCTCTAATTCTTCACCAACTACTAAAGTTGCTTCATTAGAAGAATTATCTTGGTTAGTGTCAATATTGAAATTATTTCCGGATTCAATTTCTTCTGATACTTCATCAACTTCAGTTCCTTCGTATATTTCTCAGTGTTGAACCTTCTGCACTACCATCCAATGACCTCCACGCTTTATATCATTTAAATAATAAACTTGGTTTGCTTGGTTGGCCAAAATGAATGGGTCATCAGCGTACCATGTTTTAGAAGTGTCAATAGATAACAGACCAAATTCTTCAACTATTGATTTTTTTTTCGGATTACATTGGAACCATTCGCACCAAAATAATTGTACTTTATATCTGAAAGAGTAAAATAGCTGAACAACATCCTTCAATACTCCAAAAAAATCTAAATTGTCCCCGTCATCAGATGATGGTACGCTAACCCCGCTGTTCTGAGTAGTTCTGCGAGCATCACGAGATCTTGTATGATATCGAATACCATTTACAATGCATGCATCATACAATTGAACTTCAAGATCAGGTCCCATTGCTAAATAATATAACTCGTTTGTGATTTCTGAATTTGTTAAATTCTTTAACTTTATCATTCTATCCCTAAACCATTGTGGGAAATCTCGCTCATGGTATTGGAGAAGTTGATTTGAATGAACTTTATGTGACAGAAGTTGTAGATGTTCACTGTAGAAAAAAATAATTATTTGACAATTGTATAATGAAGTATAAACAATAAAATTACATAATGTAAAAACTTACTTTCTATATTGGTCAACTTCCTTACAATTGTTGAGAATATACCAATGTGCTTTCTTATACAAAGTCAAAGGCAATTTCAGATTATGTGGATTGCCAAATACTCTTGTTTGTTGTGAGAAAACACTTAAATTGCATGTTACTGGTTGAACATCTTTATTTCGTTCTGGCCTACTAAATATTGTCTCAATTTGACTCATATATAAGGAACTGAAAGTCAATGCCTCATTTACAATATACCCTTCTGCAATAGATCCTTCAGGCCTTGCTTTATTACGAACATACTTTTTTAGTCTGCCCAAATATCGTTCAAAAGGATACATCCATCGTGAAGAAACAGGTCCAGCTAACATGGCTTCACGAGGTAAATGAACTGCCAAATGAACCATAATGTCAAAAAATGCTGGAGGAAATATTTGTTCCATCTTACATAATATGAAGATTATTTCCTCCTCCATTTTACATAAGTCCGGTAAGTGTAAAGATCTTGCAGTTAGCTTTTTGAAAAAATCACATAACTCAATTAGTGTGCCGCATATGTCTTTTGGAAAGAATTTCCGTACGGCCACTGGAAGTATTCTTTGCAACAAAACATGACAATCATGTGATTTTAGTCCATGTAATTTTCCATCATTTGCATTCACATTTCTAGATATATTAGCAGCATATCCATCAGGAAACTTCACGGATTTTAAAAATTGACAAAATTCACGTCTTTCTTCTAATGTCAATGTGTAACTTGCATATGGTTTACTAAATTTGTCTCCAACTTTCTTTAAATGCAATTCACTTCTAATTCCCATATCCTGCAAGTCTAACCTTGCTTTAAATGTATCCTTTGACTTTCCATCTATATTAAATAATGTGCCAACCAAAGCGTCGCAGATGTTTTTTTCTATGTGCATCACATCTAAATTGTGTCTCAACTTTAAATCTGGCAAATACTTTAATTCAAAAAATATAGACTTTTTTACCCAATTGGTTTCATCCAAAGATCGCTTCCGCTTTTTACTTAATGTAGGATCCTTACTGAAAGTCACTTGGGGTAATGCATTTAACTGTGCTAAAATCTCATAACCATTAAGTCTTCGTGGTGGTCCTTCTTGTTCAACCTTTCCATTGAAATTCTTATTTCTACGCCATGGGTTTTGCACATTCAAGAATCGACGGTGGCATGTATAGCATATTTTACTCCGTAATCTTTGGGATTTAGTTTCATCAAGACATACTGGACATGCTTTATAACCCTTTGTGCTCCATCCAGATATTGTTCCATATGCTGGAAAGTCATGAATGGTCCACATCACAGTAGCATGTAATTGAAATACTTGTTCAGTCGATGCATCATATGTTTCCACCCCATCATCCCATAGCTCCTTCAGTTCGTTGATCAAAGGTCGTAAGTACACATCTATCTCTTTCCCAGGTGATTTAGGACCAGGAATTAAAAGAGACATTATCAAATATGATGGCTTCATCATTTTCCATGGTGGTAAATTATAATTTACAAGTATAACAGGCCACATACTATAAGCATTTGACATGTTTCCAAATGGATTAAAACCATCAGTAGCCAACCCTAAGCGAATATTTCGTGGATCACTAGCAAATATTTCATGTGATGTGTCAAAATCTTTCCATGATTCACTATCTGCTGGATGCCTTAATACACCATCTGTTTCAACCCATTTTTCTTTATGCCATCTCATATCTTTTGTTGTATGTTTGGCAATAAACAACCGCTTAAGTCTGGGCTTCAAAGGAAAATATCGAAGAATTTTCTGAGCATTCTTTTTCTTATTCATCCCATCATACTTGTATCTGGGCTCCTTGCACACTGGGCATATATCTTTATTCTCGTGCTCACCCCAAAATAATATACAATCATTCTTACATGCATGTATCTTCTCATATGTCAATCCTAACTCTTTTAACATTTTTTTTGCTTCATAATGAGAGTTTGGAATCGCATTCGGTTTTGGAAATGCCTCTTGCAATAACTGAAGTAACATATCAAAAGATTTATTGCTCCACCCATTTAACACCTTCACATGCATTAAGTTGACCAAAAAACTGAATGCAGAAAAATTAGTACAATTGTGATACAACTCTTTTTGTGCTTCTTCAAACATTGAGGTATAACTTCCTCTAATATCATCTGCATTAATATCATCTAATTGAGGTCCACTGGTATTGATATTTTCTGCATTTCTTAAATCAGTAAACATATCTTCAAAATCATCTTCTTGATCATGTTCCTCTTCATTGACAATATTTATATTAATAGATGATGTAGTAGCTTCTCCGTGAAAGTTCCAAACTTTGTATAATTTATCAAATCCCCACCTATAAAGATGTCCTCGAACATAATCCAACTCATATTTAAACAAATTGCCACACTTCGACATGGACAACGAATTTTAGATAAATTCAAACTTATCATATAATTCTCTGCCACCTTTAAAAACTGATTTAGTCCATTTATATATTCAAGCTCAATCCGATTCTCAATCATTATCCAAGTTTTATCCATATTTATAACCTGATTAATAATATAAAAAAATCATATTATTCAATAAAATAATCCTAAAATTAATTAATAGCATCAAAAGAACCCTAAAATTATCATCTAAGCATTAAAATATTACAATTATAAACAAGGTAGGCAAGATTTGACACAAAGCTAAGATTAATTTTAATTACCAAGCTAAGATTTGACACAAACATGAGTGGACGGGGATAACAAAAATGTAGGCAAGAGATCACCAAGGACTAATGAACTAAACTAGACATAAGCACATAAAGATGAATAAAAATGAAAATATTCTTCCATTATCTTCTTGTAAAGCTTTTCGTGAATGTGTTCGTTTAGTTAGTGTTTTAGGTGTCTCTACTTTGATGTAGCAGTGCACAAGGGAAAGCAAGCATTCGGTGTCACTCTGAATACTGAATAAATTGTATAAAATAAACTTAAATGATGCTGAATCCCAGCTCCTAGATAATTTCTATTTTTTTTTTTTTGGAGACACAAAGAATACAGTTTAAGCACTCAGACAATTTCTAGTTCTTTTGAAGATATATATACGATAATCCTTAGCAAATGATCTTCTGTTAGGAGCTATTTTAGATTGTTAATGATGCCTATTTCTCTTCTGTGCAGTGTCTCATAGGATCGTCTCCATAAAGGGATATGTAGACACTTGAAATCTTTAGAGCTGATTGGTGATGCTGAAGTTAATTGTTTGAGAAGTGTAGCTGATGGAAAATAATAAGAGTTGTCAAACATCATTCTAAGAATCCTGGATGAGCGAACTAAGGAATAATAATAATGTATAGGGAGTAATAATATTAACAATCACTCACTGCCAAAATAACATCCCAATTTGCAATAGTATTGTGGATCTATTTTTAAAAATAGGCATACAAGAAAGATATAGAGGGCTTTCATGAATACTGTTTAAACTTCCTGGAGAAGTTTAATCATTTTTGTAAAATTTTAAAATTAATATATATGAAATGATTTAACTGCACAAAATTCTTGTTACAACTTTAGCACATAATATACGCCTAAATCTGCATCTAGTCATTCAAAGCTTATAGCTGAGTAAAGGGCAACCTACTCTTGGAGTCATGATCTCATATTTCACAAGAAATACAACCTATGTCATTGCTAAAAAAATGTATATGCTGCTAGTAAATTAATGTTAAGCTTGAAAATGTTACAATGCAACACAGATAGCTTGAATACATTGTCGAGGAAGGAGGGAAGAGTCACCTCGTCGGAAGGAAGGAAGAGGCAAGGCGTTCGGTGCAGCGTTGGGGGAGTCTCGCCGGAGGAGGGAGGGAGAGCGCAAGAATGAGGGAGGAAGAATCGCGGAATCGAGTGCGTCGGGAGGAAGAAAGGGCCGGTGGAGTCTCGCCGGAGGAGGGAGGCCATAGGAATGAGCGAGGAGGAGGGCGTGCGTCGGGAGAAAGAAATGGGTCGGGCAGATTTAGGGTTTAAAACGGATATTAGCGGCGAAATTTACAATTTTGTCGCAAACATTTATATTTTGCGACGAAAAAACCAATTTTCGTGGCTAAGTTTTTAGCGGCGAAATTTCGTCGGAAAAATTATCATTTGCGGCGAAACGTCAAATTTCGTCGCAAATTGTTTAGCGGTGATTTAAATCGTCGCTAGAATCGTTGTAAACATTTTTTTAAAAAAAATAATAATAATTGGCGACGAACGGTACTTACTTTTGTTGCAAACAATTTAGCGGCGAATTAAATCGCCGCTAGTTTCGTCGCAAATATATTATTTTTTATAAATGGAAAAATGTTTACGTCGATACTATATTTAGTCGCAAATATCGTTATGTAGCTACGATATTATATTTCGTCGCTAATATTTCGTCGCTATTTTCCTAAATTTTTGTAGTGTTTAGTGAGTCTACTTGGAGTTCAAGATTTAGATTGGTCAGAGGATGACACGATCTATGCCTCACATTGATCAATCTAGATGTCTAGGATAGAAAGACACTTGTCATATATTGTGAGGAGTCACAATTAGTAGTCACAAGGTGATGTTGGATCTCAACATTCTTGTAACTTGGGTAGTAATGATGTGTTGCTAGATACCGCTTATTACTTATGCTCCTAAATGGGTTTAGGGGCATTGCCAACGTTACAAGAACCTATAGGGTTACACATTAAGGACAATTAGATAGAGATTAGGTTCATATGATGAACCAAGAGGATTAGATTCATGTGATGAATCAAATTGGATTAAGAGTAATCCTAATTGGGTTAATTGAGTTGGACTCAAGTTGATTCATGTGTTCAATGAGTCTAATTTAGATTATGACTCATTGAATCAATTTAATTAAATGAATTAGATTCATTATATATTAAATTGGCTTGAATTAAATGGTTGGATTAGATCGACCATGAGAGAGATTAAGTCATGTTTGACTTGACTTGAGAGGAAGAGGAAGAGTCAAGTTTGACTTGACTTTATGCCACATCATTTGTGAGTTGGCATTAAGTGGCCAATGATGATGTGCCACATCATCATAGTTAGCACATGTGTGTGTCATCTAATGGAGGTTACAAATCCCCTCTTTAATGGCCACATTAAAGAGAATGGAGGTTACAACTCCAAGAGGTGGCCGGCCACTTATTGTGTGTGAATGAAATTCATTTTTCATTCAAGGCATAATTCAACTCATCTTCTTGCTTGCTCTCTCTTCTTGCTCTTCCTCTCCTCCTCTTGCCGTGGCTGATCAAGGGTGCTAGCACACCTTTGTTTAGTTTTTCTCCACCCATTTGTTCGTGTGGATACTTCTAGAGGATCGTACACTTGACGATCTCGAGATCCGGCACTTCCTTGGACGAGCGGGATTCGTAAAGGGCACGCATCAAGGGTAAAAGGTTTTCTCCTTGTAAATCTAGTTTAGAACTAGAATAAAACTCGTACTCGTAATTTTTTCGAAAGTTTTACTTCGCACGGATCCGGTGGCATGGGGGTTTCGGGGTTTTCGCGACGCGAAAAAGCGGTTTTCGCGGCCCAAAAAACCCAACACTCGGACCCTCTTCGAACACCCCCAGTGTGGTAAAATTCTATCTCCATACGATGTCTACACAACGACCAAGTGATAAGATTTTATCCACTCCCGAGCGTCCGGACCATCTCTGGGCACCCAGACTGCTGCTGACATGGACCAAAAATTGATCCACTCCAAGACACCCTTTTGGCACCAAAGTGGTCCGGGTTTCCAGATAAGAGTCAACTCTCAATTAACTTTTTGTCTAGCCTTTTGCTCCGACTCCGTTCACTTAGGTAATTTCAACCATTTGGAATTGGACTCACTCGAACCCATCTTCCGGCCTTCTCGAGTAATCTTCTTCTCCTGCTTCTCATCCCTCTAAAATACCATGTGCTTCCTTCTCATCCTCTAGCGTACTCTTCCACAGTACCTCATCCCTCGGGCGCATAAAGCACGTCAACTCCTTCCCTTGTCATCCTTTTCACTAGCTGGATCTTTTGCTCGACTTCTTGTGCTCCTAAATTTCTACACACTTAAACACAATGATCAAAACATAACAAGACCTAACTTGACTTAGTTAATCAAATCAAAAACTACCATGGGGTACTTACATAATGCAAGTCCTAGTGAGATTACGCAGTAAAAGTCATAGTGGGACTATGCAATGGAAGTCCTAGTGGGGTTAGGTGGTGGAAGACCTATTTGGAAACTAGGCAAACTTAGTTGGTTATTAGGTTAAGTCTAAAGTGGATCAGTTGGAAGATGAACATTTGCATGAGACAAATAGACCAATTGGGTCACGGTTGACTGGATACTTGGTGGTTGAAAGTCCAACAGGGAGTTGACATGAAACAAGGAAGTTTCAACATAGCAAAATTTTAAATACCATAACTTTTGACTCAGATATTAAAATGAGGTAATTTTTATTGCAAAACGGAGCTCATTCAGAGATCTATGTTTATCAAAATCAAGATCAATTGACTAATGAGTTTAAGTGGTTGACTAATGTCTTTAGAAACTAAACATAAGTAAATTGATTTGGTTACTAGATTCAACTAATGGGATCAGTCGACTGATGGAAGTGAGTTAAATTTGTTTGATTTGATTCGACTAATGGAATTAGTCAACTGATGATTCACATAAGTCGACTAATGTCAAATTAAAGAGAATAGAAACGAGTGAGACTCACTTATTCTATTCGACTAATAAGATCAGTCGACTATTGTGGGACATCAATCAACTAATGTTGAATTAAAAAGCATAGAAGCGAGTGATACTCATGTGCTCTGTTCAACTGACATTGAACATCAGTCGACTGATGTTTGAATTATCAACAAAATCAGACAGATTTCAGAAAATTCAAAGGTCGTTTAACTGTCAAAGACCATATCAATCGATTGATGGATAATATCAATCGATTGATAGGCATAAATTAGCCTCGGCCTAAAGACTTTAAAGGAAAGGCTTCGAGAAGTAGTTCGCTGCTAGTTCTTGGGGGTTTTAGAAGATAGTGTTGTTGCATTTCGAGACCAATAAGAGGCATTTCCAAACTATAAGAGATCAAACGAGCAAGGTTTTCAATTGTAAAGTGTTATTGCATTCATATTCATTTGTGTCGTGTATTGCTTGCCCTTGTTCTTGTAAGAACACATTATAAGAGGCTTCTCTATTGGTTGCTACTCGGAATATCGTACCGGTTCCCCTGTACAAAAATTTTGTACAAGTCCTGAACCATTCCTAACAACCTATTGTGTTCTTTAGAAATTAAATTTGGAATCGCAAACAAAACTTAACATTATTGATTCCAAATTCAACTTATCTATTCTTAGGGGTTAAGACTTGGATCGCAAACGATGCTTAACATTATTGATCCAAATCCACCCATGTTACAAATTTAATTAAATATTAATTTCAGAGATCGGCTTCCAGGTTAAACATGGCGAGGCACTAGGCCTTCTTGGGTATGGGAGCATCCACCACTTCCTAGACAAAGCCTTTCAACGAAATTTAATATTTAATTTCCTTATAGTAACCCTAGGTTTAACCAAAAAGAATAATTGAATCACAAGTTCAAAAAACAAAAGAAACACAAAATTGAAAACATAAATTCATTTACCAAGATTAATTAGCCTCTTGTGTTTGGTATTTCAAGATCTAAATAAAAGGATGAACTAGTTATGATGCGGAAACTAATAACTAGTTATACCTTTTATAGCTTATAGACCTCACGATCTTCTGTCGTATTCCTCTTCTTATCTCGGACGTCGTGTGGGTGACGATCTACCAAGACAAGAATCCACCCAAGCTTCCTTCTTCTTCTTGCAAATTTCGGCCACTAAGAATCTTCTAGAGATGAATAACTTTTGCCACCAACCAAGCTCCAAGGGATGTTAGGAAATAATGCCTCATATCTCTTCTTCTTCTCCAAGCAAAATTCGGCTACTAAGATCTCTCCAAGAAGATGATGCCGCCGGCCACTTAAAAAGAAGAATAAGGGAAGAGGAAGAGGAAGAAGAGAGAGCCGGCCACCACCAAGGAAGAGAGGAATACTAGAGGATATCTTGTTATAAGGTGAGGCACCTCTCTCTTTTATATTCCTTAGTCTTGGCAAATAAGGAAAGTTTTAATAAAAAACTTCCTTATTTTCCTTGCCATAGAAAGGAAAATTTAATTAATTAGAAAAACAATCTTTTCTCTATCAATGTGGCTGCCACCTCAATTCCTCCAAACAAGGAAAGTTTTAAACATAAAATTAAAATTTCCTAATTTATTTCCAAAAATTTTTAAAATAAAAATTTCTCTTTTAAAAATTCCCTTCATGGTTGGTTATAAAAGGAAACTTTTAGAAATTAAAATCTCTCTATTAAAACATGTGAATGATTTACAAAAAGGAAAGTTTTCTCTAAAATTAAAATCTTCCTTTTAATTACAAATAAGGAAAGATATCAAATCTATTGGGACCTTTGTGCCTGCTAGAGGGGGGGGTGAATAGCGCTTCGTCGTGCATTTGTGTCGTTTGCTTCATCTTGATGGTTTGCAATGGAATACAACTTGAAGACAAACTATACAATGCTAACAAGTAGGACCTACTTGTTATCCACCTCTAAAAGAGGTGACTAATCCAAGGATCCACACACTGACTCACTCCTCCACTATGAAATACTCCTTCTCGGTCGCAGCCGGAGGCGGAGAAGCCTTGTATAAACCCAAACACACAAATACAACTCACACAAGAAGAGAAATACAAAAATACAAGTGAAAACACACTCTTCTTGCTTACTTGCTGTGTGTTGTTATTACCTCTTGAATCTTAGAGATACACTCCAAGAACCCTCAAGAACTAGCAAGAAACTCGGAGGAAATCGCTGGTGAAGATCACAGAAAACTGTAAGAAGAAATCGCAAAGATCTGCGGAGAAAACACTCCGCCAAGGCTTTAAACAGTGCTCTCAATCGATCCAATCCATCCCCAATCGATTGCCATATCAACACCGCTCCATCGCAGCCATCCATCACCTGCATCCTGCCTAACGATCGAATCCCAATCGATCGACCGATCGATTGGGAACATCTGAATCGATCGGTGGATCAATTCAGAAGCTTTCTATGTTCTCACGATCGCGCGAGAACTCCCCTGCCCAATCGATCGGCTGATCGATCGGCAGCTCCCAATCGATCGCCCGATCGATTGGGAAGGCCTCTGTGCTCTCAAATTATGGTCCCAATCGATCGACCAATAGATTGGGTCATTCCTTCCTTCACAGCACACTCCAATCGATCCACTGATTGATTGGACCCTAGTTCAATCGATCGCCCGATCAATTGACCAGCCTAAACTTGACTCAAACTCAAGTCCAAAATCTCCAACCCAACTCCTGGTCAACCGTGACATGTTGGGTCTCCATGCCTAGCATTTGGCCACACCCGACCAACCTCGAACTAGCCTTCTAGCCTCCTCTATCAGCCTTGCGTCCCTCAGATATCTTCTCATCCTTCACGCCTTGCCTTCAAGAGCTTCCTTCGGCCTCATCCTAGTTGTCGAGTTCTCCTTGCCAAGTCACACTAGGACTTACCTTGTCAAGACCACATGCTTGGACTTACAACCTTTGCCAAGATCACACTTGGACTTTCCAATTGCCTGGCTCCTCACCAGGACTTTCTCCTTTACCAAGACCACACTTGGACTTTCCAATTGCCTGGCTCCTCACAAGGACTTTCTCCTTTACCAAGACCACACTTGGACTTTCCAATTGCCTAGCTCCTCACAAGGACTTTCTCCTTTGCCAAGATCACACTTGGACTTTCCAATTGCCTGGCTCCTCACCAGGACTTTCCTGTTGCCTGGCTCCTCACCAGGACTTTTCCTTGCCTAGCTCCTCACTAGGACTTTACCACTACCTAACTTCCAGTTAGGACTTCCAGACACCTAACCTCCAGTTAGGACTTACCCAGTCAAGTCTCCTGTCATCCCTGACCTACTTGACTTGTCTTCTTATCAACCTAGTCAATCCTTTGACCATCTCCATAACCGGACGATTGCTCTAGCAATCTCCTTATATTGTCAATCCCTTTATATTGTCAAACATCAAAACTCAAATCCCGACTCAAGCTTGACTCAACTCAAGCTTAGTCAAACTGGTCAACCTTGACCTAGGAATATTGCCCCAACAAAATCTTTCTCTTAATCTTTTGTAGAAAGCTATAAAAAGAAAGATTTTATTTTAAAACTCTCTTTTAAAATCATGAGTATGGTTACATAAAAGGAAAGTTTTATCAAAAATTAAAATCTTCCTTTTAACTACAAATAAGGAAAGATATCAAACTTTTCTCTTAATCTTTTATAGAAAACTATAAAAGGGAAAATTTAAATTTTAAACTCTCTTTTAAAACCATGAGGATGGTTACATAAAAAGAAAGTTTTATCAAAAATTAAAATCTTCCTTTTAACTACAAATAAGGAAAGATATCAAACCTTTCTCTTAATCTTTTGTAGAAAACTATAAAAGGAAATATTTAAATTTTAAACTCTCTTTTATAACCATGGCTTCCACATAAGAAAAGGTTTTAAAAAATAAAAACCTTTTAATTTAATGTGGCCAGCCAATTAAGCTTGGGTTCAAGCTAGGGTCGGCCACCAACTCACCTTGGTATGGTAGGCCCTAGTTTGGGCTCCAAGCTAGACTTGGCCGACCACCTTAAGGTGGGTAAGAAGGTGGATATGGGTGGGTATAACACTTTATAATTAAGAGGCTACGACAGGGGCCGAGAGGAGGAATTGGTTTTGGTCTCTCGATGAACTCGAGCTTTCCGTGTTCACCCCGAACACCCAACTCGAGTTCACCAATAATATCTCATTCCACTAAAGAGTTATTATTGAACTACCGCACCAATCTCATATTACTATATGGGCTCCTTCTTATCATGAGTGTGTTAGTCTGTAACGCCCACCCTCCTCCTACTTATAAAGGGGGGTAAAAAGGGCGGCGCTACGCGAACATACATACATGCATATGCAATCGTTTCAGCGGAAGAATTTAAATTTAAACATGGAGAAACAAACATTTAAACATGTAACGCATGTGAGCATGTGAGCATGCTTAACTTGCATATAACTTGGTTTAGTATCTATTTCTTGAAACATGATATATGATTGTTTAAAACTAGAGCATAAAGCGTACTAATAAAGAGAGGATGAACTACTAAGCATGTATATTGTTCTCTAAAGGGGTAATTGGTACTTCTTTAAAGAAAGTTCATGATAACTAACCTTATGGAAGTATAAGAGTCTAAACACAAGTATGAACATTAATATGGGGTTCGAAGCATAAACTAAGTACCTAGTCGTCCATCACTTAACACTTCAAGCATGATAAGGAGGTTCTTAGCAATTCTTTAACTAAACAAGTGCTTATCATTTCAAGGTTTCATGGAAACAAAAGATCGTATAGTTCACATCAAGTAGCAACCATTAAAAGCATCAAGTAAAAGCACAAGTTAACATGCAAAACTTAGAACATGCATAAGTCTTGAAACACAAAACAGATCTCTTCCACCATGCCATTGCCACACACATCTTTGCCCCTCCTGCTGCTCCCTTTAGTTTAGTCATTCTTTACCCTTTTCTGCAGTACAAGGAAAAATAAAACTATAAGCACATAGGCTTAGTAAGATCTTTTCCTACTCACGAAAGCCATAAATCATGAATTAAACATAGAGTAGTGACCTGTTCATTTAGACAACATATAAGCATATCACAAGAGTACATCATCTTAAGGTATAATAATCGCATAGCATGAAATAATATATATGCAAAATGTTCTTTTGAAAACATATATTATATAAATACTTAAACATAAATCTCAACATGAGGGTCCGACATCGTACCACATGATTTGCGCGCATCCTAAATAAATCCGAGGTAGCTAATCCCGAACCTACTAGGGAACTAGGCCCGTGCTTCAACCTAGGGGCGACGTAGGATCCGGTACAAGCCATACAAAAGTAAAATAGTATATCATGTTCCTTGTCATATCATAAAAAGTGCTCTTAGTCCCAATTTATAGGGAAGCATCTCTTAGGCCTTTCATCATACATAAGCCTTGCATAAGCATAACATGGTAACATAAGGTTCACCCAACACATAGTATATCATAGGGAACCATTAGTAAGCATGATTGGAGTGTTTACTCTCTTCTAGCTCTAGTAGTTCTCTTGGCCGAAACTTCAAGGGACATGGTCCTAGGTTTTAAGCAACATCAACCATGAATAGCATCTTAATAACATCACATAACATATTAGGTATCATGAGAGAAAGCATAAGCAAGTCTAGTTGGAGTTTAAACTTTCCTAATCCCTTTATTTCTTCTTGGCCGAAACTTCAAGGGACATGGTCCTAGGTTTTAAGCAACATCAACCATGAATAGCATCTTAATAACATCACATAATGATCTTGTCTGAGAAGCTGGACAAGACGGAGAGCCGGGAGAAGAAACCCACTGCTGATGGAGAATAGTGCTGCTAGCAAAGAATAATGCCTAGAGAGTACCGATCCGAGAAACCCAAAGCGGATCGGGAAGAATAAAGTCACCGAATGCCTCCTTCCTACAAAGATCCAATACCGAGAAAGAAATCCAATTGAAGAACAACCAAGCTTCAGAACTTCCAGGACCTCCTGCGCACAAGAGATCAGCCAACACTATCGTCAGTGACCTAAGACCAGGGTGGGAATCCCTGGCTAAGCCCTCCGATGCTCAAGTCAGTGATCTCTCTCGGTGTGGATGAAGGAAGAAGAAGATGAACAGTAGCTGGAAATTAGGGTTATGAATGTGTGCAAATGATGTAAACTTAGCTCGCCAACGGAGAGGATTCCCCCTTTTATACCACTTCATATAACCTCCGTAGTCATGAAGTGGACCCCGATTTGTTAGAGTTTGTTATGAGATGATGTCAACCGTGTACTTGTAGTGAATGACTTTTTAAGGAATCTTTCTTGTACCCCAGATGTACCTTCTTTGTCGTTTAGTACCTGTAAAATAATCTAAAAACATATTTCCCGCCAAAATATATAATTCCTGTCATATAGTTACATATTGTGGGTATCTTTATTAATTATCATTTCACCCCTCCTGCTGCAGATAACTCAATGTACCAATATTCCTTATATCGATCGAAGTTAACCATGATTAGGTTTAGTTAATGAGGCAACCTTCTCTGTTACTGATCCTAACCATATTTTATCAAGTATCTTTCCCAGGCATTGGTCAATCGGTCGGTCTCGGCTTTCCTTCTGGGAAGTATATTTCGGTCGATACAAACCTACCTTCTTGGAAGGTATATCTCGGCCGATATTGACCTACCTCCTTTGAGGTATATGCCAATTGATGTGAATCTTCCTCCTGGGAAGTGTATTTTGGTCGATACAAACCTACTTTCTTTGAAGGTATATCCCGGCCGATATTGGCTTACCTCCTTTGAGGTATTTGCCAATTGATGTGAATCTTCCTCCTGGGAAGTGTATTTTGGTCGATACAAACCTACATTCTTTGAAGGTATATCCCGACCGATATTAGCCTACCCCCAGCTGACTTTAGTTTGATTTATATTCAAATTTTTGTAACAAAAAGGGCATCAAAACTCTATGATGACAATCTGACCAACTTATGTAATGCTGTTTAAACCCTTTTTCATTGTAAATCTCACTTTTTCTCACGACCGTTGTCTGTTTTAAATATGTTAAACGTTTCTTAGCGGGCTATCCCATAACCTTACCTAATAGATATTTTAGATTGTTTCCTCATGACCGGGTGGTATATATCAAGGTTGACAAGTACCGCCCGATATTTTATAGATTAGTTATGTCTTGCTCGATTTAGCACAGTCCTATCATGATATCCTACATATTGGTCGATTTATTTACACTTATATCTTCATATGTCATTTTATGTATTAGTCAAGTTTCATATGGTTTTGTCAAGGTGTATATTATTTAACTTATTGTGATAAGTTTTTGGTCGATACATTTGGGTGATCTTTGTCTAGGCCGATCTATCAGAATCGCCCGATTCATATCTACGGACCTCATCCGGTATCCTTTAACCAAGTCCCGTCTGTTAACTAATATCTTGTGCTCAACTTTTATTTTATTACACTCATACCCTAAACTTATGATTACTGGACTAATTTTTCTCTGTACTTGTCAGGTTCTCTTAAGAATTACTTCTAGGGAAACTTCACACATTTTTCGAGGTAGATTACTTAACTTTACCTCTTTCTCTTGATTTTATTCTTTAATATTATTACTCATTTATGACGATTGGAATTCTAAGTACCTTTTACTCTCCTTTTTCCTTCTGCTATTTCTGTTTAGGGGTTTTAGCATAAGGCCAGAAGAAAAGCAAGGGTTTACGAAGTTTTCTTCCGCTTTCCTCCATCTCTCGCCCTCTTGCTTGATTCCTCTTTCATTTTATCGTCACTCTATACCAGCTTCTCCTCCCGCATGGTTTCTCTCGTGTGTTTCCAACCTTATAGATACAAAAGAAGTGGACTTGCAGGCGACCTATGGTTTTCCTTCTTGTATAATCCGTCCCGTTCCTCATGAGGGTCCGCATCTTCCTTCTCTAGGGTGTATATCTATCTTCCGAGACCAAGTCCTACAAGGTTGTCGTTTTCCTCTTCACCCTTTTTTCTGTAATGTTAGCCATTATTTTAATATCCCACTCAACCAGTTTGTCCCTCAATCCTTTTCCATTCTTATGGGTTTTATTGGGGTATCTAAACTGTTAGATTTCCCCTTGTCTCCACGTCTTTTTCATCACTTCTTCATTCCTTGTCGAGTGAATGTTGGTGTTTCTAAATTCCAATCTCGTCCCAAGGCTATTTTGTTCAACCGCATTCCTCCTCAGGGGGAATGGTATCACAAATTTTTCTATATGCGTCTCCCTTTTCCCCCTCCGTTTCCTATCAAATGGATACATGACTTACCTCCACTTCCTAGCACCCATGATCTTCTTGATGATCCCTCTGTTGCTTCTGCTCTACCTAAACTGAGGGGAGAAAAATTCAGCTTGCCGCATCTAATTGTGGAGGGTTTAATGTTTCCTTTCGGAATAAGCAAGATTGACACCCCTTTGGATGGATTCTTTGGTATGTAAAAACATCTAGATCCATATTTACTGATTAATACATTTCTTTTATAACAGTGTTCAATTCCTGTGTTTCAGCTGATGTTCTTCTTCCAGCCTTTATGTATAAGAATCCTACCATGACTAAGTCTTTTGTAAATAATCTTGGAGAAGAATGGTTACGCGACCGCCGATCGGATCCTAATTTTTCCACCTTGGGTTTACTATCTGAAGAAGAACGACGGGCAGAGGCTGTTGCAGCCATGGAAGAGGAAGAAGAAGAGCCTTTTGTTGCTTTGGTTAAAAAGCCAAATCTTACCGAGGCTTCTCCTTTTAGTGATTTCTTTGGTACCTTTGTGCAAGCTCCTCTTGTCCCGGCGCCCATTTCTCTTGAGAGAGGTAAGGCACCGATAACTCCTAGCCATATTATTTCTAATCCTTCTCTTAGGATGATGAGACCTGGTCTACTTATCCCTTCTTCTTCTATTATTTCAGCTTCCTCTGCTTCTGTTTCTAAGATGGTCGTTATCCCTTCTGTGTCCTCTGCACCTCTTGCATTGGCCTTGCCTCCCTTGTCTTCTGGGCCTCGAGCAAAACGGACACCTTGCCAGAGATCTTCTCCCAGTGCCATTCCCTCGACTGTTAATGTTCCCACAACTACATCAGCCTCTCCTGCATTGTCACCTTCTATTCCATCTAGTTCTCCCTCTGCTTCTCTTGTTTCTACTATTCCTTTTCCTTCTATTGCATCTTCTTCTTCTCTACCTCCTTCTTCCTCCATTCCTCGTCCTTTATTTAAACAGGCTGCGAGTTTACCTTCTCAATTGGGGCAATTCTCTGATCCACCTAGCTATGGTTCTTTGCAACTACAAGGTCTATTAGCCGAATCTTGGCTACAAGGTTATGAACAACTAAGAGGCCTTAGCCTTCCGCATCGGGCTGATCGCCATAGTCGTCAGGCAGTGGCTGTAAGTATTTCTAGTTGTACGTTATCAACTTGGTTCCTTCATCTCTGACTTACATCATCCTTTTGATTAGTTTCTTGCCTCAAGTTTGCATATCGACCAGCTGCTTACGGCTAAGGACCATGAGAACAATAAATTGAAAACTCAACTGGAGACATTGAAGGATACCTTACCATCTCCTAATAACGACTTGGCTTAGTTGCAAGAGAAAGTGGCCTTACAAAATCAACAGTTGGGGACCTTGAAACAAGAATTGGAGGAGTGCCAGCAGTTATTGAAAGATAAAGAACTGGCAAGAAGAACTTTGGAATTACAAGTGGATCGACTACATTCTGGTCTGACTGGAAATTGCTCTAAAAGAGAAAGCTCTCTCAGATGCTTCTCAAAAAAGTCTTATTTTAGAGAAAGTAGAGAAGCTTCATAATGCATGTCTTTCTGACCAAGCTCAAGACCTAGCTTCTCATGATTTCATTATCCTACAGGAACAAGAGCAGAGGAAAGCTCAAGATGTTGAATTGTCACTACTCCAGAAGAAATTGGAACAGCTTAAATCAGAAAAGGATTCTTTAAAGGAACAAAACACCAAACTGCAAACTGATTTCCAAAGTTATAAGGAGCAAGAGAAGAGTCGGTGGGAAGAGTGGCGTCAGGCTTATTTAAAGTCTTCAGCATTTGCCTAGGAATTTGTTCGCAGGATAGTGGGTGCTTTGAATCATTCCGTATCAGGAGCTCTTCAACAATTAAGAGAGGGTGACTATCTACCCAAGGAACATCCCCTTTCTTTCATAAATCGCCGCAGGCTTAACGAAGAACTGCCCGCAGATTTAAAAGGTCCTTTTCCAAATGTCTAAAGAGATTGTTCATAAAAGACTTATAATAGAGGAACTGGTAATGCAAATAAGTGTAATTAAAGCTTGGTAATTAAGTACTTGCGATGTATAGGAAATTTTTGATACTTACCTGCTTCTTTATTATGCTGGTTTGAGAATACCCCTTTTGAAATGCTTTTGAGCATTAAGTATAAACTTTATTCGAGAATTCCCTGCTCATCTTGTGAAGTTAAGCCTTGTCTTGATGAATCATTCTGCAGATAACATCTGGTGTGCTTCATATTTCCAAAAGAATGCATAATTTCAAGTGGTTTCTGGATAAAGAACTGTATGTGACTCCTGAGTTCTGGGCTGAATATAATATTCCAGACGATTTTATATGAAGATTTTCATATGGATGGGCTTCCAGATAGAAAATGTGCCATATACATAGAATTCCCCTTTTAATTTAGTATAAAACTTTAACCGATCTTGTGAATAAATCTATATAGTTCTGTATTTATCATCCCAACATAATCCCGATTAGTTATGCTCTGAAGTCTCTGGTTCTTCCCATGAAAACCTGTATAAGATACTCCATGAGATTTCCCAATCGACTATGTTCTGTGATAGTTTAAAGTCTCCGGTTCCTCCCATGAAGTCCCGTCCGAGTTACTTCATGAAATTTCCCGGTCGACTATATTCTGTGATAGTTTAAAGTCTCCGATTCCTCCCATGAAGACCCGTCCGAGTTACTTCATGAAATTTCCCGGTCGACTATGTTCTATGATAGTTTAAAGTCTCTGGTTCCTCCCATGAAGACCCATCCGAGTTACTTCATGAAATTTCCCGATCGACTACGTTCTGTGATAGTTTAAAGTCTCCGGTTCCTCCCATGAAGACCCGTCCGAGTTACTTCATGAGATTTCCCGATCGACTATGTTCTGTGATAGTTTAAAGTCTCCGGTTCCTCCCATGAAGACCCGTCCGAGTTACTTCATGAAATTTACCGGTCGACTATGTTCTGTGATAGTGTAAAGTCTCTGGTTCCTCCCATGAAGACCCGTCCGAGTTACTTTATGAGATTTCCCGATCGACTATGTTCTGTGATAGTTTAAAGTCTCCGGTTCCTCCCATGAAGACCCGTCCGAGTTACTTCATGAAATTTTCCGATTGACTATGTTCTGTGATAGTTTAAAGTCTCCGGTTCCTCCCATGAAGACCCGTCCGAGTTACTTCATGAAATTTCCCGATCGACTATGTTCTGTGATAGACTATGTTCTGTGATAGTATAAAGTCTCCGGTTCCTCCCATGAAGATCCGTCTGAGTTACTTCATGAGATTTCCCGGTCGACTATGTTCTGTGATAGTTTAAAGTCTCCGGTTCCTCCCATGAAGACCCGTCCGAGTTACTTCATGATATTTCCCGATCGACTATGTTCTGTGATAGTTTAAAGTCTCTGGTTCCTCCTATGAAGACCCGTCAGAGCTACTTCATGAGATTTCCCGATCGACTATGTTCTGTGATAGTTTAAAGTCTCTGGTTCCTCCCATGAAGACCCGTCCGAGTTACTTCATGAGATTTCCCGGTCGATTATGTTCTGTGATAGTTTAAAGTCTCTGGTTCCTCCCATGAAGACCCGTCTGAGTTACTTCATGAGATTTCCCGGTCGACTATGTTCTGTGATAGTTTAAAGTCTCCGGTTCCTCCCATGAAGACTCGTCCGAGTTACTTCGTGAAATTTCCCGGTCGACTATGTTCTATGATAGTTTAAAGTCTCCGGTTCCTCCCATGAAGACTCGTCCGAGCTACTTCATGAGATTTCCCGATCGACTATGTTCTGTGATAGTTTAAAGTCTCCGGTTCCTCCCATGAAGACCCGTCCGAGTTACTTCATGAGATTTCCCGGTCAACTATGTTCTGTGATAGTTTAAAGTCTCCGATTCCTCCCATGAAGACCCGTCCGAGTTACTTCATGAGATTTCCCGGTCGACTATGTTCTGTGATAGTTTAAAGTCTCCGGTTCCTCCCATGAAGACCCGTCCGAGTTACTTCATGAGATTTCCCGGTCGACTATATTCTGTGATAGTTTAAAGTCTCCGGTTCTTCCCATGAAGACCCATCCGAGTTACTTCATGAGATTTCCCGATCGACTATGTTCTGTTGAAAAATTATGATTGCACTGACCTTATTAAAATTTCTAGCCTTTTCAGGGGAGGGGGAAGGCCGAATAAGTCTTTAAGATTCCCCATTGTTGATTGCTCGAACATAGATTATAAAAGTTCTGCCAATACTGGTCAATCTATATGAGCCACCTTTATTTTTGTGGCGGTATTTGCCTTATATTGCATTTATCGAAAGGAATGGAGTACATAAACTGTGAGAATACTTATCTTCTTTTCATTGGAAGCTTACTTCAGATAATTATGGTTTGTTCTCTTTGACATATTTTTAAGTAGCACGATCTTTGTTAAATCCGGTAGGGTTGTAAATGATTTGCACTCCAGGGACGTTCCAAAATTCTTCCTTCAGCATCTTGGAGATAATATGAGCCTGATGCAAGCTTTTCCACCACTTTATAGGGTCCACCCATTGTGGTGCCAACTTACTAACATCCCCTACAGGCTTAATACGTTTCCACACTAGATCTCCTACTTGGAAAAATCTGGGGATGACCCTTTTGTTGTAATTTTGTCTCATTCTTTGTCGATACGATACGAGACGAGTAGCAGCTTTATCTCTGATTTCTTCTATCAAGTCCAGCTCCTTGAGTCGCCGTCCTTCATTGTCTGCATCATATAACTGTCTTCTATCATATTCTATTCCTATTTCAATGGGAATTATTGCTTCTCCTCCATAAACTAATTGAAATGGAGTGATTCCTATAGCTTCTCGAGGTGTAGTACGATATGCCCAAAGAACGTTGGGTAGCTCATCTACCCAACTACCTCCAACATGATCCAATTTGGTTTTTAAACCTCTTATAATTTCTCTATTGGTTACTTCCACTTGACCATTACTTTGTGGATGAGCTACAGAGGTGAAGGCTTGAGTAATACCATAACTCTCGCACCAAGCTAGAATTCTATCCCCTTGAAATTGCCTTCCATTATCAGAGACTAATTTATGAGGAATGTCAAATCTACATATGATGTTTTTCCACAGAAATTTAATAACTGCATCTTCAGTAATCCGGGTAAGTGGCTCTGCTTCTACCCATTTGGAAAAATAATCCATTGCTACCAATAAAAATCTTTTTTGTGCAACTACCATAGGAAAGGGACCTACTATGTCCATGCCCCATTGATCAAAAGGACATGAGACTATAGAGGTTTTCAACAATTGTGTGGGATGATGCGAAATATTTTGATGTCTCTGGCAAGACATACAAGTTCTTACCATTTTATTGGCGTCTGCGTGTAGAGTAGGCTAAAAATATCCTGCTAATAAGATTTTTTGGGCTAACGATCTTCCCCCTATATGACTACCACATGAACCTTGATGGACTTCCTGTAGGATAAACTGTATATCTTCTGTACCAATACATTTGAGTAAAGGTCTAGAAAAAGCTCTTTTATATAACTGTTCTCCCACTATAGTGTATTGAGCAGCTCTCTTCTTAAATACCCTTGCCTGTTCTGTATTACTGGGAAGAATACCTTGTTGTAGATACAATATGATTTGGGCCCTCCAATCGCCTTGAATTTCTGCTTCAGCCTGTCTTTCAATACAAGATATTAACAGAGTTTGTTCAACGGGTCGATCTAAACTCCATGGCACTATAGCAGATGCCAACTTAGCCAATTCATCTGCTACCTGATTTTCAGATCGAGGAACCTTTGTATATTTACTTCTTGAAATTGAGATTTCAACTTATCGAATGCTTCAGCATATAACCGGAGTCTGTCATTATTAATTTCAAAATTGCCTGATAGTTGTTGGGCTGCCAACTAAGAATCAGAATAGATGAGAACTCGAGCTGCCCCTATATGCCGAGCGGCCTGCAATCCTGCTATCAGGGCTTCATATTCTGCTTCATTATTAGTAGCTCTATAATTCAATCTGACAGAGAGTTGAAGTCTGTCTTCCCTTGGAGATATAAGAAGAACGCCAATTCCACTGCCTTGTCTAGTTGAGGACCCATCTACATAAACTTTCTAAATGTTTTCTTCCTCAGGGCCTTGAACTTCTATAATGAAGTCTGCCAGAGCTTGTGCTTTGATGGCTGATCGAGGTTGATACTGGATGTCATATTCTCCAAGTTCAGTTGTCCATTTGATCAACCTACCTGATGGCTCTGGGTTGAGTAACACCCGTCCAAGAGTACTGTTGGTTAATACAATAATTTCATGCGATAAGAAATATGGTCGCAACCTCCGAGCGGTCAAGACTAGTGCATAAGCCAACTTCTCTAGTGTAGTATATCTACACTCAGCTCCTTTTAATAAATGGCTAGAAAAATATACAGGTTGTTTCTCTTTTCCTTCTTGTCTGACTAATACAGAGCCTACAGCATTTTCATTAGCCGATAAATATACCCACAGAGTCTCTCCTACTATAGGCTTAGCTAATACAGGGAGAGTAGACAAATAATCTTTCAATTCTTGGAAAGCCTTATCACATTCCTCATTCCACTGAAATTTATTGGCTTTTCTGAGTATTTTAAAGAAATGAAAACTACGATCGACCGATCTGGAAATAAACCTAGACAAGGCTGTAATTCGGTCGGTCAATCTCTGGGCTTCTCTCATGTTACGCGGCGGCCCCATGTTCTGAAGTGCCTTGACCTTGCTCGGGTTGGCTTCTATCCCCCGTTCGGACACCATATATCCAAAGAATTTTCCTCCCTTCGCGCCGAATAAACATTTGCTCGGATTTAACTTGAGACCATATTGTCTCAATGTTTGGCAGGTCTCCTCTACATCCCTGCACAGATCAGCAGCTTGAAGAGATTTAATTAAGATATCATCAACATATACTTCCATATTTCTACCAATCTGCTTCTGGAAGACCTTATTCATAAGCCTTTGATAAGTTGCTCCTACATTTTTTTGTCTGAAGGACATAACATTATAACAATAAGTACCTTCAGATGTTATAAAACTAACCTTTTATTGGTCTTCTCTAGCTAAGGGAACCTGATGATAGCCTTGATAAGCGTCAAGCATAGAGATGTACTCACATCCAGCAGTGGAGTCCACCAATTGATCAATTCTGGGTAATGGATAATAATCTTTTGGGCAAGCTTTGTTGAGATCCCGGAAATCAATGCATACTCGCCATTTATTTCCCAGCTTAGAGACTAAAACCACATTAGCTAACCAGCTAGGGAATTGTACCTCTCTGATGTAACCAGCCTCCATAAGTTTAGTTATTTCTTCTTTGATGATTTGATTCTGTTCCGCGCTAAAATTCCTCTTTCTCTGCATGACCGGGCAGGCATCTGGGAAGACATGTAAGGAATGCTCCATGACTGCAGGAGAAACGCCCGAGACTTCTTTGGGAGTCCAGGCAAATACATCATTATTCTTTTTCAGGCACTGTACTAGTTCGGCTTTCAGAGTGGGATCAAGATCAGCCGCAATATATGTAGTAGCTTCAGGCCGACCAGTCTGGATCTGAACTTCTTCCTTTTCTTCATATACCAGAACAGGCTGCTTCTCCTAAATGGCATTAACTTCCATTCTTTGAATCTTTCAGGCAGTGTTAGCTTCAGCCCGAACTATCTCTACATAACATTTTCGGGCTGTCTTCTGATCACCTCGTACCTCCCCAACTTGGTCGTCCATAGGAAATTTAATTTTCTGGCAAACAGTAGAAACGACCGCCCTAAACTCATTCAAGGCAGGTCGACCCAGTATGACATTATAAGAGGATGGGGCGTCTACTACCATGAAATAAGATCTCCTTGTTCTCATCAGAGGCTCCTCTCCTAGAGATATGACCAACTTTATTTGACCCATTGGTTGTACTTCATTGCCTATGAATCCATATAGGGGTGTGACCATCTGCTGAAGTTCACTTGGATCAATTTATAATTGATCAAAAGCCTTCTTGAATATAATATTGACAGAACTGCCCGTGTCTATGAAGGTGCGAGAAATGGTGTAGTTGGCTATCACGGCTTTGATAATTAGGGCATCATCATGGGGTATTTCTACCCCCTCAAGATCTCTAGGCCCAAAACTTATCTCGGGGCCGGCCGCTCGTTCCATGCTACACCCCACGGCATGAATTTCCAGTCTTCGAGCGTGCGCTTTTCTGGCCCTATTAGAATCCCCATCAGTGGGTCCACCTGCAATCATGTTGATATTGCCCCGAGCTGCATTACTCCTGTTTTCTTCCTGCTGAGTCGTTACAGCTTCAGAAGGTGCTTTCTCTGATACTTGGCTTGTACCGGCCGGGACTGGCAATACATCCTGTCGAGGCTCGACCGGGAGATATTCTAATTTGAGTGGGCTTTGCTGCCTGGGGTATTACTGCTGATAGTAATTTTGCCTCTGATATCACTCCCTATTGGCTCGTTTATTTCTTAAAATAAAATAGTCTTCAGTATGATGACTGCTGGTTTTATGATAAGTGCACCATCTCCTTGGTGCCTCGGGCTGTATCTCCACGTGTTGTACGATTTGCGGGCGATATTCTGGCTGTCGGTGAGGCGGATGAGCTGCTCTAGGTCCTCTTGGTGGAGGAGCATGGGTCGGAGCTTTCTCCTTAACGTGGATAGGAGAAGAGGTAGTACCCTCCTTCCTATGAGCGGCTTGAGCCTCCTCCACATTAATGAATTCAGTAGCGCGCTCAATCAAGGAATCAAAATTAACAGGAGGATTTCTTACTAAATCCTTAAAGAAATCATTATCATTTAAACCTTGAGAAAAAGCACTCACTAAGATTTCTGTGGTAGCATTAGGTATATGGATGGCTACCTGATTGAATCTTTTGATATACGCTCGGATGGATTCTTTGGAGGCTTGTTTAATTGAAAATAGACTCCAAGGAGTCTTATGATATCTTTTGTTGCTGGAAAAATGGTGTAGAAAAACTTTCTTGAAGTCTTTAAATTTACGAAAAGACTTCTCTGGCAATCTCTTGAACCAGCGCTGTGCGGCTCCTCCGAGGGTAGTAAGAAACATCCGACACTTTACCCCGTCAGAGAATTGTTGTAATAATGTTACGTTCTCGAATTTCAACAGATGATCTTCTGGATCTGTTGTTCCAGTGTACTCGCCGATCTGAAGATTTTGATACCGCTTAGGAAGTGGATCATCCAATACACTCTGAGAGAATGGGGAAATGACCTTCTCTGGTGAGCTATCACTAGTTATCATTTTGATCTTACACTTTTCTTTGTCTGGTACTTCGCCGGAGGATTCTTAGAACACGGGCCTCCTACCCCCTTGCTCCATGGGAGTGCGAAGAAAGGCTCGTGGGCGTCTTGTTGGAGAAACAACAGTTGGAGGAAAATACGCCTGTTCCTCTTCTTCCAGTTCCTTTCCTTTTCGATGCTCAGTAGTTGAAATCGCCGGATTATGAGCCGTTGACAGAGTAGCTCCTGGGTGAGCCTGAGTTGTTGTTGTTGTTGTTGTTGTAAGGCTTTTTGTACGTGAGAATTGATGAGGAAATCCAGATCCTCACGACTAATAGTGAGTAGGTTTGATTTTCCGACCTCTTCCATCTTGTAGTCTCAGATTCAGGTGAAGTTTCCCACAGACGGCGCCAAATTTGATCCTGTCTGAGAAGCTGGACAAGACGGAGAGCCGGGAGAAGAAACTCACTACTGATGGAGAATAGTGCTGCTAGCGAAGAATAATGCCTAGAGAGTACCGATCCGAGAAACCCAAAGCGGATCGGGAAGAATAGAGTCACCGAATGCCTCCTTCCTACAAAGATCCAATGCCGAGAAAGAAATCCAATCGAAGAACAACCCAGCTTCAGAACTTCCAGGACCTCCTGCGCACAAGAGATCAGCCAACACTATCGTCAGTGACCTAAGACCGGGGTAAGAATCCCTGGCTAGGCCCTCCGACGCTCAAATCAGTGATCTCTCTCGGTGTGGATGAAGGAAGAAGAAGATGAACAGTAGCTGGAAATTAGGGTTATGAATGTGTGCAAATGATGTGAACTTACCTCGCCAACGGAGAGGATTCCCCCTTTTATACCACTTCATATAACTTCCGTAGTCATGAAGTGGACCCCGGTTTGTTAGAGTTTGTTATGAGATGACGTCAACCGTGTACTTGTAGTGAACGACTTTTTAAGGAATCTTTCTTGTACCCCAGATGTACCTTCTTTGTCGTTTAGTACCTGGAAAATAATCTAAAAACACATTTCCCGCCAAAATATATAATTCCTATCATATAGTTACATATTGTGGGTATCTTTATTAATTATCATTTCACCCCTCCTGCTGCAGATAACTCAATGTACCAATATTCCTTATATCGATCGAAGTTAACCATGATTAGGTTTAGTTAATGAGGCAACTTTCTCTGTTACTGATCCTAACCATATTTTATCAGGTATCTTTCCCAGGCATTAGTCAATCGGTCGGTCTCGACTTTCCTTCTGGGAAGTATATTTCGGTCGATACAAACCTACCTTCTTGGAAGGTATATCCCGACCGATATTGACCTACCTCCTTTGAGGTATATGCCAATTGATGTGAATCTTCCTCCTGGGAAGTGTATTTTGGTTGATACAAACCTACTTTCTTTGAAGGTATATCCCGATCGATATTGGCATACCTCCTTTGAGGTATTTTCCAATTGATGTGAATCTTCCTCCTAGGAAGTGTATTTTGGTCGATACAAACCTACCATCTTTGAAGGTATATCCCGGCCGATATTGACCTACCTCCTTTGAGGTATATGCCAATTGATGTGAATCTTCCTCTTGTGAAGTATATTTTAGTCAGTACAAACATACCTTCTTTGAAGGTATATCCCGGCCGATATTGGCCTACCTCCTTTGAGGTATATACCAATTGATGTGAATCTTCCTCTTGGGAAGTGTATTTCGGTCGATACTAACCTACTTTCTTTGAAGGCATATCCCAGCCGATATTGGCCTACCTCCTTTGAGGTATTTGCCAATTGATGTGAATATTCCTCCTGGGAAGTGTATTTCGGTCGATACAAACCTACTTTCTTTGAAGGTATATCCCGGTCGATATTGGCCTACCTCCTTCGAGGCATATTCCGGCCGAAATTAGCCTACCTCCTTCGAGGTATATCCCGGCTGATATTAGCCTATCTCCTTGGTTTGATTATCTCCTTTCCTTTCCTTATCGGGGACCCATGAAACCTAACCCATATCACATAACATATTAAGTATCATGAGAGAAAGCATAAGCAAGTCTAGTTGGAGTTTAAACTTTCCTAATCTCTTTTATTTCTTCTTGGCTGAAACTTCAAGGGACATGGTCCTAGGTTTTAAGCAACATCAACCATGAATAGCATCTTAATAACATCACATAACATATTAGGTATCATGAGAGAAAGCATAATCAAGTCTAGTTGGAGTTTTAAACTTTCCTAATCCCTTTATTTCTTCTTGGTTGAAACTTCAAGGGGCATGGTCCTAGTTTTTAGGCAACATCAACCATGAATAGCATCTTAATAACATCACATAACATATTAGGTATCATGAGAGAAAGCATAAGCAAGTCTAGTTGGAATTTAAACTTTCCTAATCCCTTTATTTCTTCTTGGCCGAAACTTCAAGGGACATGGTCCTAGGTTTTAAGCAACATCAACCATGAATAGCATCTTAATAACATCACATAACATATTAGGTATCATGAGAGAAAGCATAAGCAAGTCTAGTTGGAGTTTAAACTTTCATAATCCCTTTTATTTCTTCTTGGCCGGAACTTCAAGGGACATGGTCCTAGTTTTTAAGCAACATAAAAAAAACAACGAGGAAAACCACTTGTACTACAGGTGAGGGGAATACTTAAATCCTCTCGCTTGGTTTACCACAAGGAGAATACCCTTGGTGGAGAGAAATAGAAGACCTTCCGCTTCTAGGACTCCCCCTTGCGTATCTTGCTTGTAAGAAGACTTAGGCCTTAAGGACTCCTCCTTGTGAAGACTTCCTAGGAAGAAATCCTAGGCTTGATTCCGAACATGGGGGAGAAGGAGGCTAGTTTCGGTGGAGGGAGGAAGGAGGAGGAAGAAGAAGATAACTTTCCATTCTCTTACTCCTATTTATTCTAAATGAAGGGAGAAAGGGAAAACAACCTTTTCGTTCCCTTACTTCATTTACTCTAAATGAAGGGAGAAAGGGAAAATTAACTTTTCATTCTAAGTGAAGGGAGAAAGGGAAAATAAACTTTTCATTTTAAGTGAAGGGAGAAAGGTGTCCCTTCACCTTCCCTACCCTTAACTACAATTTCCCTTTCCTTCCTAATAGCGCACTCCTGTTGGGGCTACTGGTTATCCCATATCATAGAGAGCTTGTCACTTACTAAAAGGTTCAAGGTTCAAACCTTGGCCATGCCTCTTTTTGGTTATATTTTCTCTCTTCATTTTTTTTTTTAAGAAGGAACCCACATAAAACTCATTCTAACCATGCAAAAATTATATAAAATTGCTAGAGATTTTTATGGGTGTTACAATCCCCCATACCTTATAAAAAGTTCATCCTCGAACTTAGAATAGCTCTGGGTATTTTTGTTTCATATCGTCCTCGTGTTCCCAGGTGGCTTCTTCGAACCGTTGACTTTGCCACAGGACCTTTACTAAAGGCACCTCTTTGTTCCTTAGTCTTTTGACTTCTCAATCTAGTATCTGAATAGGTCGACTTTCATAACTCAGGTCCTCTTGAACTTGAACTGTCTGTGGCTCGATAACTTGGTCTATACTGGGAATACATTTCTTGAGCATTGAAACATGGAACACGTTGTGGATAGGCGACATCTCCTAAGGCAGCTCTAGCTCGTAAGCTACCTTGCCGACTCTTTTCAGGATCTGATACGGTCCCACATAGCACGGACTTAGCTTATCCTTCTTTCCGAATCTCATAACTCCTTTCATAGGAGCTACTTTGAGAAATACTGAATCCCCGACACTGAATTCCAACGGCCTACGCCGCATATCCGCATAGTTCTTTTGCCGGCTCTGAGCAGTTTCTATTCTTTGGCGGATGTTCTGTATAGCTCGGGTGGTGTCGTCAATGAAATCTGTTTGGAGTCCCATCTCCTTCTTTTCACCACCTTCGTACCAGCATATAGGAGACATACATCTCCTCCCGTACAGAGCCTCATATGGCGTCATTCCAATAGTAGCTTGGTAGCTATTATTGTAGGTGAATTCCGCTAAGCATAGATATTAGCACCAGCTCCCCTTGAAATCTAAGGCGCAAGCTCGTAACATATCTTCCAGCACTTGGTTCACCCTTTCTGTTTGTCCGTCGGTCTGAGGATGGAAGGCAGTACTGAATAATAGCTTCGTGCCAAGGGCCTTCTGAACACATTCCCAGAAATGTGAAATAAAGCGACCATCTCTATCAGAAATGATGGTCTTAGGAATCTCATGTAATCTGATAATTTCCTTAGCATATAATTGAGTCAGTTGCTCAGTCGAGTAAGTCATCTTGATTGCTAAGAAGTGGGTAGACTTTGTCAATCTGTCCATGATTACCCATATAGCATCATATCCGTTCGTCGTTTTGGGTAGTCCTGAGATGAAATCCATAGAAATATCTACCCATTTCCATTCTGAAATTTGAATTGGCTGCAGTAACCGTCCAGGTCTCTGGTGTTCTGCTTTAACCCTCTGGCAGGTCAGGCAGGTACTGACATACCGAGCTACATCTCTTTTCAAACCAAACCACCAGAACTTCCCTTTCAGGTCTTGGTACATCTTGGTGGATCCAGGATGCATCGCATAAGGTGTTCCATGAGCCTCCTCCAATATCTTCTTTCGTAACTCTGGATCGTCGGGAATACATAAGCGATCTCTAAGGTATAGTATTACACTGTCAGCGATACGAAACCCATCATTCTTTCCTTCTACGACCTCTTGCTTGATCCTTTGGATGCTTGGGTCACGGGCTTGCATTTCTAATATATCGTCGAACAGCGTCGGTGCTATCGTCATGGTAGAAAGCTATCCGGAAATTATTTCGACCCCGTAACACATAATTTCCCTTTCTAGGGGCTGGGACAATACTGATAGCGACATCAAGGTGGCACAGGACTTCCTGCTGAGTGCATCGGCCACTTTGTTCGCTTTTCCCAGATGGTAGAAGATCTCGCAGTCATAGTCCTTAACTAACTCGAGTCATCTGCGTTGTCTCATGTTTAGGTCTTTCTGTGTGAAGAAGTATTTCAGACTCTGGTGATCTGTATAAATCTTACACTGAGCTCCATATAGATAATGCATCCATATTTTGAGAGCAAAGACCACGGTTGCAACCTCTAGATCATGAGTGGGATAATTTCTTTCATGTTCCTTGAGTTGCCTAGAGGCGTAGGCAATGACCTTGTCGTTCTGTATGAGTACAGTTCTGAGTCCTAACCTGGAAGCGTCGCTGTACATATCGAAACTTTTGTTACTTTCCGGAAGAGTGAGGATTGGAGCACTGGTCAGTCTCCTTTTCAATTCTATGAAACTCTTCTCGCAGTCATCTGTCCATTCGTACTTCTTGTTCTTCCTAGTGAGAACTGTCATAGGGGCTGCAATTCTAGAGAAGCCCTCTACAAACTTCCTGTAATAGCCTGCTAGCCCGAGAAAACTTCTAATTTCGCTGGCATTCTTTGGCCTGTTCCAGTTACTCACAGCTTCAATCTTTACTGGGTCTACCATTACTCCGTCCTTGGAGATGATATGACCCAAAAGTGATATTCGATCGAGCCAGAACTCGCATTTGGGGAATTTCGCATACAGCTGCCTTTCCTGAAGAATCTGTAATACCATGTTCAGGTGTTCGGCATGCTCTATTTGGGTTCTCGAATAGATGAGGATATCATCGATGAAGACGATCAAAAATTTGTCGAGGAAGGCCGAAAATACCCGATTCATCAGGACCATAAGCATCGCAGGAGCATTCGTCACTCCGAAAGGCATAACTACGAACTCATAGTGTCTGTATCTTCTTCGGAAAGCCGTCTTCGGTATATCATCCTGTTTCACTTTTACTTGATGATAGCCTGACCTCAGGTCGATCTTAGAGAAGACGGTGACACCTTTTAACTGGTCAAGCAGGTCATCAATCCGTGGTAGAGGGTACCTGTTCTTGATCGTAACCTTATTTAGCGCTCGGTAGTCTATGCACATTCGCATAGACCCATCTTTCTTCTTCACAAACAGTACTGGAGCTCCCCATAGAGAGTGACTAGAGCGGATAAGTCCCTTGTCGAGTAACTCCCGTAGCTGTCCCTGAAGTCCCTTCAATTCAGTCGGCGTCATACGGTAAAGTGCTTTAGAGATCGGTTTAGTACCAGGAATCAATTCGATCTCGAATTCAATTTCTATATCGAGGGCTAACCCTGGTAGTTCATCGGGGAATACCCCTGGATAGTTGCATACAACTCTGACATCTTCCAGCTTCTGGTCCTCTGCTTGACTTGTATCGACCACATGTGCTAGAAACTCAGTGCATCCGCTGTCTAACATCTTTCGTGCCCTTAAGGCTAATAAGAATTTCTTAGTTCCTTTCCTTGATTCTCCAATAAATTCAAACATCGGTTCTGCCTCTGGCCGGAAGACCACTTTTCTTTTACGGCACTCGATCGAAGCATCGTACTTGCTCAGGAAATCCATGCCCAATATAAGATCATAATCCTACATGTCGAGCACTATCAGATCATAATAGAGTTCTCTGTCTGTGATTCTGATGGGTGAGGCTTGCAACATATGAGTAGATGGCATCACTTCTCCTAATGGCAGGGTCGTTAAGAAATTGCAATCCAACGCTTGTGGTGGCATGTCTATCTTCTTTGTGAAAGGCGTAGAGACGAATGAATGTGTTGCCCTAGTATCAAATAATACAGTAGCATGCTGACAGAAAATAAATATCTGACCTGTGATAATCGTAGAAGTATTCGCCACATCTTCCTTGGTGAGAGAGAAAATCCTGGCATTTGTCGTAACTGGTGGAGCTTCCAATCTCCCTTGGCTTATCTGAGTACCTTCTATTGCAGCTTGCATCTGGGGTAACTGTGGGGGAGCACCCCTGTTCTGGATATTCAGCTGAGGAGGTGTCTGAACCTGGGTAGGGCAGTCTCTGGCTCTATGCCCTTCCAGTCCACAGTTGAAGCACCTATTTGTGCCCTTGTGGCACACCCCGGGATGCTTCTTTCCACATGTAGTACACTGAGGGTACGTGGGTTGTTTGTTTGTTGGACCGCCCTTAGAGTTGTTCCATTGCTTTCTCTTACCATTGTGATTTCCTTTCCAGCTAGCTTTGGTACTTTGAGGTTTCTGTCCTCCTGACTGGGCTTGACTCTTGCCCTCGCTCAACGCCTTCTTTTGTTGATTAATATGGTTCAGGTAGTGCTCGGTGATCAGGCCACTACTGAACAGCTCTTCTGCGGTCTGCGATCTATTAACCCCGTCGGCCACATTCAGAGCTATTTCAGGTCGGAGCATCTTCAGCATGAGTCTGACCCTTTCTCTTTCTGTACTGACCAACTCTGGGCATAAGCGCGCGAGTCGGTTGACTCTTTTCACAGCTTCGTTAACTGATAGGTCACCTTGCCGGAACTCGGTGAACTCATCGTAATGCTTGTTTGTTACCCACATATGGAAGAATTCTTCAAAAAATTCAAATTCAAAGTCCGTCCATCTCATTTGGTTCACTTGCCTCTTTGCTTTAACCCTGTCCCACCACATTCTGGCATCTCCAGAAAGGTAGAACGATGCACACTTGATATTTTCATGTTCGGGTCAATCTAGTAGCTCTACTATACTTTCCACAGTCTTGAACCAGGCCTGGGCGTCCCATGGTTCACAAGTACCGGAGAAATTTTCCGGCTTCAGCCTCTGCCACTGGATTAGGTAAGCCTCTTGTCGAACTACGGGGGTAGGGCCTATCGGTGGTACTAGTGTAGCTGTAGGCACGACTGGCATCGTATTCTGGTTCACTGGTGGGGTGGTAGGGTTTCCTTGCTGATTCATTAGAGCAGTAATCACTTGTTGCTGTTCTCTAACCTAACGCTGGAGTTCAGTAACTACATGCATCATATCAGGTGGGGGTACTATCTCATCGACTCTGTTATTGCGTCTTCTAGTCATGCTTATCTTCATGAATGACAACAAGGCTAGCATAAGATTATTACCATTCTTACTTACATTCATGCATACTTAGACAAAAGCATTCCTTATCATACATAAAAGAAATAGAATAGGCAAAGAATTTCTTACTTGGAGCGGCAGGATGGAGGCTTGATGTGTGTGTAGTGGAAAGGCAGACCTGCTCTGATACCAACCTGTAACGCCCACCCTCCTCCTACTTATAAAGGGGGGTAAGAAGGGCGGCGCTACGTGAACATACATACATGCATATGCAATTGTTTCAGCGGAAGAATTTAAATTTAAACATGGAGAAACAAACATTTAAACATGTAAATCTCTTAAAGCATGTAAACATGTAATGCATGTGAGCATGCTTAGCATTCTTGCATATAACTTGGTTTAGTATCTTTTTCTTGAAACATGATACATGATTGTTTAAAACTAGAGCATAAAGCATACTAATAAAGAGAGGATGAACTACTAAGCATGTATATTGTTCTCTAAAGGGGTAATTGGTACTTCTTTAAAGAAAGTTCATGATAACTAACCTGATGGAAGTATAGGAGTCTAAACACAAGTATGAACATTAATATGGGGTTCGAAGCATAAACTAAGTACCTAGTCGTCCATCACTTAACACTTCAAGCATGATAAGGAGGTTCTTAGCAATTCTTTAACTAAACAAGTGCTTATCATTTCAAGGTTTCATGGAAACAAAAGATAATATAGTTCACATCAAGTAGCAACCATTAAAAGCATCAAGTAAAAAAACAAGTTAACATGCAAAACTTAGAACATGCATAAGTCTTGAAACACAAAACAGATCTCTTCCACCATGCCACTGCCACACACATCTTTGCCCCTCCTGCTGCTCCCTTTAGTTTAACCATTCTTTACCCTTTTCTGCAATACAAGGAAAAATAAAACTATAAGCACATAGGCTTAGTAAGATCCTTTCCTACTCACGAAAGTCATAAATCATGAATTAAACATAGAGTAGTAACCTGTTCATTTAGACAACATATAGGCATATCACAAGAGTACATCATCTTAAGGCATAATAATCGCATAGCATGAAATAATATATATGCAAAATGTTCTTTTGAAAACATATATTATATAAATACTTAAACATAAATCTCAACATGAGAGCCCGACATTGTACCATATGATTTGCGCGCATCCCTAAATAAATCAGAGGTAGCTAATCCTAAACCTACTAGGAAACTAGGCCCGTGCTTCGACCTAGGGGCGACGTAGGAGCCCATCCCCTGGACCTTGCTAGGGTCTGGTACAATCCATACAAAAGTAAAATAGTATATCATGTTCCTTGTCATATCATAAAAAGTGCTCTTAGTCCCAATTTATAGGGAAGCATCTCTTAGGCCTTTCATCATACATAAGCCTTGCATAAGCATAACATGGTAACATAAGGTTCACCCAACACATAGTATATCATAGGGAACCATTAGTAAGCATGATTGGAGTGTTTACTCTCTTCTAGCTCTAGTAGTTCTCTTGGACGAAACTTCAAGGGACATGGTCCTAGGTTTTAAGCAACATCAACCATGAATAGCATCTTAATAACATCACATAACATATTAGGTATCATGAGAGAAAGCATAAGCAAGTTTAGTTGGAGTTTAAACTTTCCTAATCCCTTTTATTTCTTCTTGGCCGAAACTTCAAGGGACATGGTCCTAGTTTTTAAGCAACATAAAAAAAACAACGAGGAAAACCACTTGTACTGCAGGTGAGGGGAATACTTACATCCTCTCGCTTGGTTTACCACAAGGAGAATACCCTTGGTGGAGAGAAATAGAAGACCTTCCGCTTCTAGGACTCCCCCTTGCGTATCTTGCTTGTAAGAAGACTTAGGCCTTAAGGACTCCTCCTTGTGAAGACTTCCTAGGAAGAAATCCTAGGCTTGATTCCGAACATGGGGGAGAAGGAGGCTAGTTTCGGTGGAGGGAGGAAGGAGGAGGAAGAAGAAGATAACTTTCCATTCCCTTACTCCTATTTATTCTAAATGAAGGGAGAAAGGGAAAACAACATTTTTGTTCCCTTACTTCATTTACTCTAAATGAAGGGAGAAAGGGAAAATTAACTTTTCATTCTAAGTGAAGGGAGAAAGGGAAAATAAACTTTTCATTTTAAGTGAAGGGAGAAAGGTGTCTCTTCACCTTCCCTACCCTTAACTACAATTTCCCTTTCCTTCCTAACAGCGCACCCCTGTTGGGGCTACTGGTTATCTCATATCATAGAGAGCTTATCACTTACTAAAAGGTTCAAGGTTCGAACCTTGGTCATGCCTCTTTTTGGTTCTATTTTCTCTCTTTTTCTTTTTCTTTTTTTTTTGAAGAAGGAACTCACATAAAACCCATTCTAACCCTGCAAAAATTATATAAAATTGCTAGAGATTTTTATAGGTGTTACATAGTCTCCCTGTGTTTAAGATATAGAATGCCCACTAATTAAATGAGTTACTGACAACTTAATTAATATCTAGCTCCAAGAGTAGTACCACTCATCTTCATTGTCATGCCGAACTAAGTCCACCTGCAGGGTTTATATGGCAATCCTTATGAGCTCCCCAAGGGGGCATCATCAACCTAGATTACTATGACACTGTTTCATTCTATAATCAACAACACACCATATAAATAATATCATTTCTCAACTTATCAGGCCTATTGATTTAACGAGCTAAATCACACCCTTTGATAAATTAAAGAAATGAATATTGAGTATATGTGTTTGTTATTATATCATGATTAAGAGCACACACTTCCATAATAACAAAAGTCTTATTCTTTTATGCAGTCAGTATAAAAAGAACTTACCTTAAATGGTCCTGCTTAGTACACTCAGAGTGTACTAGTGTAATTTTATAGTTAAGATAAACTAATACCAAATTACACTACGACTATTCCAATGGTTTGTTCCTTTCCATCTTAGTCATGAGCTACTGTTTATAATTTATAAGGAATTGATAACATGATCTTCTGTGTGTGACACCACACACCATGTTATCTACAATATAAATTAATTGAACAACTACACTTAGCATATAAATATAGACATTTGACCAATGTGATTCTTTATTTCAAAATAAATGTTTACAAAAAGCTAGACTTTTAGTATACACTCTAACATTCTCTATCTCTAGAATGTTTTTGAGAATGAGGGATTTCTTAGTAGATGTGATCGCTAGGAGTCGTCCTTAGATTAGTCACCTCAAGGAAGTGGATATCAAGTAAATCTCGGAGTTGTGCATGTGGAGTCAAGATTGAAGCAAGGTTTTCGCTGTGCATTCAATGACAAGCACAAAGCATCAAAGAAAAGCAATCAAAGCTATTCGCCCCTTCTAGCTTGCTCGAGTCCTAACATTTTTTTAAAGTGATTGAAAATCCATTGTTGTTGGACACATTTAGAAATAGTTTATTTGACTGATTCTATAAGTTTCTTTTGGAGTGGTTAAGACTGCTTCTAAATGTTGCATACAAGAATTTAAGAAAAAGGTACACACATCTCATATTATTTTCACAATTTCCTCCCTCACACTCTGCCCCAAAATTTCACATTCCCACTATTCATCTTCCTCCCCTCATTACCTTATCTTAAATTTCTGTCTTATTTCCTCAATGATTGTTCTCTTCGTTGCTTATGTCGTCGCTTACATGACTCGAAATTGGGTCGTATCTCTATTTCCTTGTAGAAAGCTCGTCTTTGGACACACAAACACTCACTTCATCCCCGTCACTGATGAGCCTCTACCTCCTTTCAAGTATGCAACTAGGAGAACCTTTGTCTCCCCAATTCAAGTTCATTTTCCATTTCTCGACCTAATCACCGATTCCTTGTACAATATTGATATTATGATTTTTTTAGGTAACTTTTAAAAATGACAAACAAAAAATTGTGAAAGCTAACCTTAAATAGCCAAAAACGATCTAAGGGAGAAGAATCAAGTAACAAAGGAGTTGATGATGAAAATGAATCACGAGACACAATATCTCATTCACCATTGGAGATACACAAGACTCATTAACTTTCTATATTGTGATTTGTTTCACAAGTTAAACTAGATTCTTGAGATGTTTCAACTTTGAAACATGAACTACTATGAACATTTCCGGTAGTAAGGCACCATTTCATTTGTTTTTGCAGAATCTCTAGCTTCTTGTATAGATTTTTTTTTCAAGCTGTATCAAATTTAGTTGCTAAATCATTCATCTCCTAAACATAATTTTTCTCACTTCTACAATAAGAATTTGATTGCAAAATCCAGTTCAATAACTTAACCTAACTAATTCAAAATTCCGATTCATGTATTTTCGAAAAGCAGAGCTCATTCTCAATGAACTAAGGCTTCATATCTAATTATCAATTCATAGTTTCTGAACCCTACAAGTTTAACACTAACCTTGCAATTTTTTTTGTCAAATCTTTTCTTCAGTAACTTCCTAGTTCTTCAGGATTAGAGTAGTGTTGATTGGGATATGCATGGAATATAAAGATTTTGCTTTTTGTCGCTTGGAGCAAATACAATGTCACCACAATATGAAGGTTGTTATCGAAGGTGGGAGCAAATGTTTGTTGTCGTATGGAGAAAATGCCTTTTGATGCTTTTTTGGTTGATAAAATTTGTTATTGAAGGTTATATATGTTTTGTTGATTAAAGAAGATTTTATGTTAGTATATTGTGGAGTAAAATATTAATGAGATATATTAATATTTTAGAATGAAATATGAATATTATGGGTTGATTTAGAAATGTAATATTTTGTGAATATAAATTATTTTTGTGAAGTGAAATGTGAATATCGTTAATTGATTTAATTTGATATTGCATTTGGTTTTAAAATTCTGATAAATGCACCAGTACAATATATATGATATAGTATCATTTTTAAATTGATTCAAATTTGATATTAGAAGCGGTCTTTAACCGCTTTGAAAACTAGTGTTTACAAGTGTTTCTAAACCATTGCATAAATAATTTATAAGATCAGTCACAATCATTTCTACAAGTTTTCTTTCTGAATTGGTTTAGGATTGCTTCTACAAGTTGCCCTTCTGAAGGTATGAATTAGAAGCGACTGTATTATTTAAACCACTAGTCAGTTTTACCATTTTGATTGTCCTTAGCACTACCAACATCTGAAAAAGTTGAAAAATTAATTTAATAGGTTTAGCAACGATTGATAAACATTTCTAAAGGCATTTTTAAACTGCTTATAATTTTTTTTTTTTTTTTGTAATCTAGGGGAGTCAATCCTGATAACCAATATTTGGACACTTTATTTTATTATTCTAATTTGGTCTTTCTATCCTCTTATGTATCCAATTATATATTTTTAGTGTGTTCCATAAGTTTGAATTTTTGTTAGTCTCTATTTCAATTCTTGTATATTTTATGAGTATTTTGGATTTTATTTGATTATATTATGTTTTACAAGAATTGAGGAAGACAACAATTGAGAGGAGGTATACGAGTTTGATCAAGTCATGATTTGATTCAATTGTCAAATGGTTAGAGGAAAATTAAGTGAAAGAAGAGTCTAATTTGAGGAACCCAATTTCAAAATCAAATAAATTTCTGCTCCGGTTCAGTTCAATTTGTGGTTTGGTTCAGTATCCCGGTTCAGTCAGTGAACCAGTCTGGCTCAATTACAGCGTTAAAAGCTCTTCTCCGATTCGGTGCACAGTGGCTAGGGTTCACATCTTCTCCGCCTTCACACCCGACACCCCCTTTCCTCTGCTCCCGATCGAAGATGATGAATCTGGTGATGGCAGCTTCTGGCGGATTTGCAACAGCGGCGACCACTGAGCATCACCGGAGAGGTTTCTCCGACGAGGTTCTCCATCCGCTCGCATTTCCTGCGAGTGAGTATCTGCCCGAAACGGTGAAGAGGGCAGAGACTTACCGACGGTGGCGAGTTCTGGGTTCTTCACCGGCGTCACTCCATTTCTCCCATCAGCATCGGAATCCTGAGTTTCTTTGCTGGACACGGTGAAGAAGGCAGGAGCTCAGAGATTCCAGCAGCCACCTCGCCGTCGCCGGAGGAGTTCCGACCAGAGTTCTTCCAAGCTCGGAGCAGCACAACCTAGCTCTGTCGAATGCGGTGAAGAAAGAAGAGCCAAGGTTGATGAGATTGATCAGAATTCCTTTGCATAGCAAATTTCCTTCAGCGTGGTTTGCTTCAAGGAAGTTGCGCTTCCGCCGTCGTCGATTGTTTCTCTAACCAGCAGCATCATCATCGTCCACCGAAGTCAGGAGGGTTCCGACTGATAGCAGTTTTCTTCCTCAGTGGAATTGGGTTTGGTTAATTTAGTTGATTTTTTTATTTGATTTATGTGTTATGTTCTTATCCATATTTGATTGTTTAGAGTGGCACTTTATTTAGCTTCGTTATGCATGATTGTTAATCTTGTCTAAAAGTGTGATAATGTGATACAAGTTTAACTGTTACGCGTAGTTATATTTTGTTTAATTGATATTAAGTTGTTTAGTCAATTACCTTTGTTTGACTGTTGCTTGCCTTATGCATGTTTGTGTAGTAGTGTAACAATGTGATGCATGGGTAGTCTTCGATAGTTAGCTGGGTTTGATAGTTAATTTCATTTATATATATTTATGGTGGTGCTTGTAATGTAGAGTGACACTACGTTGTGAGTTCATTTTTGCTAGTTAATTAGGATTTTAATTATTGCATTAGGTTTAGAAAATTCCAAAACAATCCCTTTTTCACTTTTGTCTAAAAATAAACGTCTTGTCATTAATTTCTCGTGAGAGACGACTCAGACTTTCTACTATGCTACATTAGTGTAGGTTAAGGGATTTCAGTTGATTAGAAATTATTTAATTTGATTTGAGGCAAGTGACAATTGCGGCCATCATCAAACCCTAGGTAGTGAGAAGTCTCAAAGAAGTGAACTGCCAGCAAGTATGACCAATAGGTTAAGTTTTCGATCAATCAGAGGTCAATCGGACTAATAGATTTTGATAAATTTAAGTATAGTGCTGTCAATATTATTTTTCATTATTATTATTGTTATTGTGTTAATTTAGTGTTCTGGGTAAAGTTTTAGTGGATCAAGTCAATGGGATATTGAGCAGAAGAAGTCAAAATAGGTTAGACTAGATGTTTGGCACGTAAGTAAGGTAAATTTTGGAGAGATTTTTCATTCTAGAAGGCAATGAGGATGTGCCCCAGTTGAGACAACTTTAAGTGTTGATCTGATTGAAAAAACCAATAAGGGTTTCCAAGTCGACGACATTAGATAGTCCTTATAATCAAAATTGATTCATGCATAATCATATGTTTCTAATTTTGTGATGCAGGAAAATAGGTAACTAAAAAGATTTTCCAATTAACTTAAAACATTTTTCAGTTGGCCTAAAATGTTTTTCAATCAACCGATCTAGATAGGCAGGCATGGATAAGACTGAGATTAGCAAATAAGGAATCAGGAGGTTCGGTCTACTGATCAAGATCAGTCGACCGGACAAAGATGGACAGTGTAGAAAATATGATCAGATCATGCAGGAAATAAAATCTTAAGAGTTCAGTTTACTAAACAGGATTCAGTCTATTAAAAAAATCTAAATTTCATGGGATCAATCGGATTAAATCAAACAAGGACCTGATAGAGGTTCAGTTGACTGATAGAACAGTTTCCAATCGATAGGATCATGGCTATAAAAAAAGTCTTGTGATCCAATGCTCAACAACAATTCTACTAGCTCTTTAATTTGTTCTTCTACTTAGATTGTGCAAATTATGCTACTACTACGCCGAAAGATTTTCCGACAACCCACGCTAAAGTTCCAATCCTTCGTATATAATCTTTTTATTACATTTACATTCAAGGGGATAATAGCATGTTTCTATCTAACTCATATTCTATAGGATTTTCCTTCTTCTCCAGAAGGTTTACAGAGAGGAGAAATATAATTGATTGTCCAATCGAAGTGATCAAGGATCATGGACCTTAGAGTAGTAGTCGTCATACTACGAACCAAGTAAAAAAGAATTATGTATTTGTATTTTTTTTATCTCTATCATTTTCGCTACGGAGTAGTAGTACGAACCAAGTAAAAAAGATTGTGTATTTGTATTTTTTTTATATCTATCATTTTCGTTACGACTTTGGTTTTTGAAAAAGAAAAGAAGAGTTTTTAATGAATGAAATTCACCCCTCCCCCTTCTCGGTCTATTTCGATCCAACAATGCATATAGTCGACCGTGATCCATTTGGACTTTTCGTCTCATGTCAATTTCATGTTGGACTTCTGATTGCTAAGTGCCCGATCGATCATGACCTAGTTGGACTTTTCATATCTTGTCAAGTATTTGGTCCACCTTGAGCTACTTAACTTTTCGCTCAACTAACTTAATATATTGATCAATTATCAAGTATTCAGTCAATCTTAATTTACTTGATGTCTTATTCGACTAACTAATATATTAATCAAACATTAAAATTCCAACTCAAGTCAACTCGAGTTTGGTCAACCTTAATCAGGATCAGTTACATCAATAATATGGTAAGATTTATGCAACACAAAATCAAATTGTCAAACCAATCAAAAATTTGAAATTAAGTTGATAAAATAATACCCTCATTTAGAAAAGAAAATTTGAGAGAGTTAAATTGAAAATTATATTAATTTAGATACAATTAAACACATGGCTTTGAATTTCTTTTATACACTTGACTTAATAGTAAATATGAAAACAGATGTTCTAAATAAAAAATAAGTTGATCTTAATAGAGATTATAATTATTTCCTATTTATTGCTAAAATAGAAAATGTTAACTACTAAATGACAATATGAGTCAATCTTGAATAATTTTTAATTTTATACTTTTTATCATCCATGCATCAATCTGAAAATTTTCAATTTATTTTCATTAAAATTATTTCATTTTTTATCAGTTATTTCCCGTCTATATTACAAAAGTTTCTATGGAATTCATGGATGGGTTAATTGTTAAGATTGATAAGCATTGAGGGGTTGAAATAGACTTTCATGTAAAATAAATTCTTTTTAAAATATTGCTCTTCAAATGTAAGACCCCAAATGAAATTAGCTAAAACATAAAGAAATATGCAACTAAAAAACTAAAACAATTCTATCAATTTGCATAAAAAAGTAAATTTACTACCTTAGCAGCCCTCCTAATGTCGATCTTATGAATATGAAGAAAGATAAATATAGATACATAAATATTAGACACATAATAAAGTAAACCCTAAATCATCAGTAATACAGGATTTACATGATTTGATGGTCCCTATACTCATATTCCACGGCCTATAACTTGTTAGGCGAGTCACTCCTTAAAATCACTATATCAAACAGCTTTCTTTTTCAAAAGCAAAGAAACCTCCTTTCTCATTTACAAATAAGAGTAGTACATGGGAAAAATAAGTGAAACAATTGACTTGATAAAGATAGAATTCATAGGAATGAAGTGTAGCACAATACAAAATAAACACTTGGGCATAGCAATTAGGAGTATAGCTAGGCAATGTTGTCTTTTTCACTATGGCTATAGAAGTTTTCTTGCTTGATATTTATAGAATATTGCTATTCATCGTCAGTTGATTGATCAACCACTATCAATCAACTAATCAAATTAATCTCAAAAATTTATCTAATGGTTAACGTATAAGGTATTACATAATAAAATCTGGGATTCGAATCTCGGTAAAATCAAAATAAATACCTCCCTTATGTATTAGTCACTATTCCAAAGGCTAGTAACCGTCCGTAATTTATCTCCTCCGTGTTGACTTTAGAACGGGTTGACGAGGACGTTGGGGGCGAACATATTCACCTTTTATCACAATCGTTTCAATCAATCGACACAATCCTAATTCTAATTGACTTTTTATCATCCACTCAACTCAAGCTAAGCCAAATATAAACTACTACTATTCTCAAGCAACTAGTTATTGACTGACCACATTAACATGGTTAACGCTGATCTTGCTTAACCTCAAGCAAGTATGTTGACTTTGACCAGCCCACATGTCTTTTGGTCCAGTCCACGCCTAAGTAGAAAAGTTCTACCCAAAGTTCACTCATTCTATCATTTCATCTCGCATGTCATCGAGTCGGTATTGCTCCATCCCTTATGTCCACCTCAACAAACTTTCATCCATCAAGTCCAGGATCTGAGTTCGCTAAGCTTGTATTGCTTCAGACATGTAGATGATCATCAACTTTATCGGGATTAGGGATGATCGTGGATCGGGTTGGTTCAGTTATTGGGATAAAAAACTATCCGGCCTTACTAGATCGGATAATGTAATATCATGACCCTACATCCGACCCTATATCCGGCGGTTATTATGTATTAAATATCCGACGGATTGTCAGTTATTTGGATATCCGACCCTATATCCAATGAAATATAAAATATAAATATAAAATAATAAAAAATAAAATATTTTAAAATGATAATAGACATTACTCATTACACGTTGTAGTAGCTAATCGTCAATAGCTGCTATAACGTGTAACAACTTATCGGCAGTATCTACTACAACGTGTAGCAACTTATCCGCAGTAGCTACTATAACGTGTAACAACTTATCGACAGTAGTTGCTACATGTAGGGGTGATCGTGGATCGGGTTGGTTCGGTTATTGGGATAAAAAACTATCCGGCCCTACTAGATCGGATAATGTAATATCATGACCCTACATCCGGCCCTATATCCGGCGGATTTTGTTTTTTCGGTTCGGTTCGGGTCGGTATAAGCGGGTTAGTCGGTTTGACGGATTGACTGCTCACCCCTAATCGGGACTACAACTTTTAGGACCTCACCACCGATTCTTCACCTATCAGAAGCTCACCATGGATGGGTCACTTGCCAAACTTATAGTCAAGACTTCAACTACTAGGAGCTTACCTTGGAGACTTCGCTTGCCAAGCTTCCAGTCAGGACTTCACCGGCGCAGAGGCCAACGGCGGAAGGGAGTCAACTTGAAGACACAACACTCCGAGGGTGAAGCGGAGTCAGTCCCACGACGGAAGGAGGCGGCATGAGCGAGTTATTGGAGGAGGACAGCGTCGGAGGCGGTGGTGGCCGCGGAAGAGGTAGCGAGGCCTGGCTGCGGGAGTGCGAACGACGTCAACGGGGAGAAAGGGAGCCTTAATTCATTCCGGGTACGTTAACCCGCTATGCCTAGCCCGACCCGACTTTTAATCTATTTAAGAAGAGGTTCCGTTCACACATGCCAAGGTAGGAGGAGAAGTCTACTTGCGATGTGAAGGTACTGAAGAAGAGAACAAATTGGCCAACACTAGTGCAAGCCGGAGATCGAAGCCTTCAAGTCTGCTTGATCCTTGAAGAAGCCTCCACTTCCTCAGGTCTCCTCACTTATGTTCAAATTTGTACTTCACCTGTTTGATGAAATTCCCCAATGACTCCGTAGCAAAATTTTAATTGTTTTTTTTTTCCATGTTCATGCTATCCGCATTAAGAGTACCAATATTCTTCGTTATTGGTTTGTCTGATATTGCATTCGACTTTGCTGGATGTTTGATATTTCACGTTTGAAAGGATACTTGGTGATGTTGAATGGAAGAAAACTTTGGTTATAAATGTGATTGTATGCTCATAATGCTTTGTTCGTACTCCATCTTGTGAGTGGTTAATTGAAGACTTATACGTATTCATTAAGTCTGTGATATTAAAACTTTCCTTGTAGAATTTAAGTTCAAATTATTTCTATAATGGTAACCAAGTCCAAGTAACATATCGGATGAGTATTAGTAAACAATTGTAACAATTTTTTTTCCTCCCCATTTGAGCTTCATGTACTCCGAAAGAACTATTTTTATTTAAAAGGCAGAAAAAGAAAGTCAGTGTTCTCGGGCAACATCCTAGTTGCTATTGAAGCTTCTGAAAAGTTCTGCAACTCTTGAAGAAGATAATAGCCAGCAGTAACAAGTTCTTTTTTGCAGGTCCATTTACTCTAGTTGTTCTTTGTCTGGCTCGCTAAAGCTCTTGGGATCTTCCTCTCTAAAAAATCAACCTATAGACTAAAATCTCGTATCTTTGTCAAATATCCAATGGGTTGGGAAATTTCACCAAGCTAAGGATCAATAATAGCCAGCAGTGATAGCTTTGTCCTTTGCTTTAGAGTAACAAGTTCTTTTTTGCAGATGCATTTACTCTAGTTGTTCTTTGTCTGATTTGCTAAAGCTTTTGTGTGTGTCTACAGAAATTAATTGGCAAACTGGAGTTGGTAAAGTTGCTTCGTGGTTACAGACAGTATGCTTTTTGAGACGGAACTTGAGATGGATAATGCTAGTTATGTGGATTCAGTTGTTGCATATTTCTTCCAGCCATTCTTTCATTTGTTCAAAACCATTTTACATAGCACGTCATGTTCTAGAGCAATTCAGCACCTTTGCATCTTCCAGTAGATATAGAAAGCTAGAAGACAAGGATCTTGACAAGGCCTTGAAAGTTTTGGATTTGGTTATCCCCAAAACCAGTGATGTTAAACTTAAAGGTAAGTCAGGCCATCATCGACTGATAAATGGGTGCATGGATGATCTTCTCAAAGTTAATCAACAGAATTTCTTAAAGTTTGTTAAGAAGAGTGCAAGCACTAACTTGTGCTATAAAATTGAAGATATATTTGAAAAGAGTCATCACAATGAAGCTTTTTTATGCTCTAGAACTGATAACAAAGTAAAAGAAGATGCTCTTTTGTCATTTTGCAACTTGCATTATAGAGGGATAAAGTTGGATCCTCCAACAATTTCTTCTGCCATTAGTTCTTGTGTTTCCTCTGGGACTTTTGGCACAGGAGTCCAGCTTCATGCTCTCTCAATCAAAAATGGCTGTGAAATATCTTTGTTAACTGGGAGCTCATTGATCACCTTGTATTCCAAGCTGGGGCAGTTGAGTAATGCTTATTATATTTTTCACATGATGCCTGTCAGAAATGTTGTATCTTGGACTGCTGTAATTTCAGGTTATGCACACTACAGGGAAGTCGAGACATGTTTGCAACTATTTTCTTCAATGAGACAAGCATTCATAGAACCAAATGACATCACATTTGTATGCATCTTGAGTTCATGCACCACTAGTGCATATCTTGGATTCGGCAGGAGTGTCCACTCTTTAGAACTTAAAATGGGTTTTGGTTTTTATATCCACGTTTCCAATGCATTGATCTCAATGTATGCTAAATGTGGCAGTATCAATGAAGCTCATTTTGTTTTTGAGAAGATGCAACTCAGAGATCGAATCTCATGGAACTCCATGCTTTCAGGATACTCACAGTATGGGCTTGCTAATATAGCTATAGACTTGCTGAATCAGATGTACACACAGAATGCAACTCCTGATGCTATTTCTTATCTCTGTGTTCTTTCTTCATGTCGGCATGCAGGACTTGTGGAGAAAGGGCGCCTTTGCTTTGATCTAATGCTCAAACATGGGGTAAATCCAGAATTAGATCACTACTCATGCATGGTTGATCTTCTTGGTCGTGCAGGGTTGTTGGAAGAAGCATTCGATGTAATCAAGAAAATGCCTATCCGTCCAAATGCTGTTATATGGGGCTCATTGTTGTCATCATGTAGGGTCCATAGAAACGTATGGATAGGCATTCATGCTGCTGAAAAAAGGCTTTTGCTAGAACCAGAATGTGCTCCAACTTATCTTCAGTTAGCAAATCTTTATGCAAGTGCAGGATACTGGAATGAGGCAGCAAAAGTTCGCAAGCTGATGAAGGAGAGGGGGTTGAGAACAAGCCCCGGGTACGCCTGGATTGAAATTGGTGACAAGGTCCATAAGTTTAAAGCAGAGGATGGATCAAATGCTCAACTCAATGAGATACTGAGAATTGTGGATTGTTTAGCATGCCATATGGAACTCTTTGAGTGTACTTCTGTTGCGAATTTTATGCTTGAATATGAATAGCTTTGCCAATGGAGAAGATCAATTTGGGGGTCTCATTTATACTTAAACATGAAGAACTTGCTATAGTGAATCATTTTCCAAGTATCAAGGAGCCTTCTCGATGGATAATACCACTTTCTTGGGAACTTAATGATACTTCATGGATGGTTTTCCTTTGTGGACATTTGATACTTCATGGATGGATAATATGTTGATGATTGTTACTGGTTACCCAAGGTTGACAGGGGAGTTGTTGTGAGGATAAAAATTCCATTTTGCCTGAAATTAAGTGGACAAAAAAATTGATTTGTGAATGGATTTACAATCCCTCTGTAAATCATTTATAAATAAAGTAAATGATGGATATTATTTTGATTTATGTGCAATCCATCCTTTCTTTGGTCCATGCTTCAGAGTAAACAGGCATTAGTATTCCTCTCTTTGAGGTAGAAGTTGCCCATCCCCTAGTGATCAAGCTCTAATTCTTGAGTTACATAATTAAATGAAAAAGGGATTAGCTAAAAATAAAAATGATATAATTTTCTTTATTTATATATAGAGAGGTGATATCTGGACACCTTTATGTTGTGCACTTTTAGATGATCCTCATAGGTCCGTACGTCCGGATGCCCGCCTGCATCGTTACATCTATACTAGTCTCTTGATAGTGTTCTTGTTTTTGAATTATAACTTTAAACTCTTTTAGGGCATTAAGGTGTTTTGGCGATAACACCTTGGTGGCTAAATAAGACTAAAATTATGTCATACTGATACTAGTCTTATGATAATGTTTATGCTCTTTAATCATGACATTGTGCCCTCTTTAACTATAATTTTGGTGAGCCAGTCACGATGAATGTAGTCATGTAGACTTAGTTCGTTACTTTAATAATAGAATAAAAAATCAATAAGGATAGAGTTACAAAGGAACTTGAAGGGCACGTTTATAGAGAAGTATTCATGATGGTAAAAAGTGAATACACTCGTCTTCAGTGTCCTCGTCAATCCGTCTCAGGGCCAATACGGAGGATGTAAATCACGGATGACTACTAGCTTTTGGAATAGTGACTAGCACATAAGGGAGGTATTTATCTCGGCTTTGTCGAGATTTGAACCCCAGATCTCATGATGGCAACACCTCATGCGCTAGCCACTATACCGTCCCGAGAGGACTAATAATGTGGAAGATAAAATAAATGAGGTTAAACCATGCCCATATTAGTGACTTAAAGATTAGTTTTGAGAGGTAGACTTATATGAGACGAATGTAACAGTTAGACAAATATAAGATGTGATAGAAACCCATTGAGTAAGATTATTTTTCAAAGATAAATGACTCATGTGAGATGAATTCAAGAGTTTTTCAAAGGTAAATATAGTATGTGATAGAATCCACTACATTCTATGTTAATTAGTAAAGTAAAGTATCGTAGTTGCTTATTATTATCTATAGCGCCCCGAGGGCATAACATAGATGGTGAGCACATGACATCTCTGGCGTAATGGTCAGGAGTCGATTTTCAAAAACTTACGACCTGAGGTTTATCCCAACATGCGCCTAACGTCTGTGTACCTGCATATACCTCCTTCCATATCCGTGGGGCCGACATTAGGGAGTCGTTAATATAGCGGATCTATATTTTTATTATTATCTATAGCACAAAGAAGTTATTTCAAGTTATGTCTCATATGCATTTGCTTTGAGATAAAAACTTAAGAATACATTTGTTCGATGTGTTCATGGGGCGTGTGGTAGCAATTGTAGTTGCTATACAGTTATAACAACTATGAATCCGTAACTGTTACACAGTTGTAGCAAGTATCGTAGTTGTTACACAGTTGTAGCAGTTACGAAATCGTAGCTGCTACAATGTGAATATTAGATAAATTTTGAGAGGTGATAGCTTTTGACTCGGGTTTAACAACGCGGTGCACAATATATCAAATCGAAGTTAATTCAGAGATCTACTGGTTTAACCTATAACGATCCAGTTTTAGGTTCAAAAATATCACTTAAAGTTTTTCTAGAGGATCCGAAAAATTTTAGTCCTCTTTATTAATGTTATTTTCCATGTTGTAGCTGACAACTTTGTAATTGTAGCAACTAGAAAATCATAGTTGTTATAACTAGAAATTATAATTGTTGTAATTGTCCTAGCTACAAAATCATTCCTGTTACAATATGTCGTAATTGCTGCTACAACATGTCGTAATTTCTATAACATACTTGACCAATTCACGACTTAGATGGGAGATATAGACGGGAGATCTAGATTAAATAATAATGGTGACAAAAGATGAATACGCTCGCCCCTAGCGTCCCCGCCAACCTGTCAGGCCAACACAGAGGAGGTAAATCACGGGCGACTACTAGTCTTTGGAATAATGTCTACCATATAAGGGAGGTATTTATCTCGATTTTACCGAGATTCAAATCTCAAATCTTATAATGATAATATCTCATATGCTAGTCATTAGACTGTCTCAAAGGGATAAGTTGTATCATTTTATACACCTAGGTGTGATGTTTTTTAATAAAAAAAATTCGATGTGCGCCCTAAGAGTTTTATGACTTAATTGCATAGGGATATTTTGTTTAATACTAAATCTCAAATGTGCTTTTGATAAATTGACAATAATGTTTTTTTTTTTTGTTCGTCTTTCCTTTACTGTATGTACCTTAATGCTGAAGAAGACATGACCATAATATCGGGCACCTCATCTCATCTCATCTCCTCACTATAGGACATCATACGTACATAATACATTTCATCAATTGGGCATCGGAACAGTTGCTGACGTCTCGCTGCCCGCGGGCCGACGGCCGGAGCCCTAACTCCCTTCCCCTTCACGAACCCTAACCCAAAAAATCTAAATCACATCTTTAGTCCTCTTCTCGCCCCCCACTCGAATCATCTTGTTTGCGACGCGGTGCTGGTGGTCGATTTAGCTTTCTGTGGACCTGCTGGTACATGCCTCTCGAAACCTTTTTTTTCTCCCCCCTTACGTTTAGAGCAAGCAAGCCCTCGCTATCTTGTTTTTCTTGATGATTTCATTATCGATTTGTGCACATTTTTTTTGTTCCAATTAGTTCTCAATCCGACCTTCCGAAGTTACTGGAGAACTTTTGGATCTTTCATGTCATTGCAGCGGTGAGACCAAGAACTTTGGAAGATCGCTTTCCCTAAATATGCAATTGAGCTTTGGATTGATGTCTCTTAGAATGTGAAAGCGGATAGAGAAGGGAAATTTGGATTCTTTATGTGAAATGGAGTCTCTATGGAAGCTTGCTTACTTGCTGGAACCCGCATCACTTACTCTCTTTGCGACTGCGATCTTTGTGACCTTTGCCTCAGCTTCCAGAGCCCTGGATCATGGGAAAGAGATGGAAAGGAACTTGGATTTTTCAGAGGCGTCAATTACATTGGACCGATCTCAGGCTCTTATGATACCTCTTGCTAGTTCTTGCAGCTTGTTGTTGATGTTCTATTTATTCTCATCAGTATCCCAACTTATCACTGCCTTCACGGCTGTTGCATCGACATCCGCTCTCTACTTCTGTCTCTCCCCTTGCATGGCTTGTGCAAGATCGCAATTTGGGTTAATGGATCCTCTGGTTTCTAGGTGCTGTTCCAAGTCGTTCACACGCAGCCAAGGGCTATTGCTTTTCTTATGCATAATGGTTGTGGCAGCTTGGCTAGTTACAGGGCATTGGCTTCTGAACAATATTTTGGGGATCTGCATCTGCATTGCTTTTGTCAGTCATGTGCGACTGCCAAATATTAAAATCTGCGCACTCCTTCTTGTATGCTTATTTCTATATGATATTTTCTGGGTCTTCTTCTCTGAGAGGTTCTTTGGTGCAAATGTTATGGTCTCAGTAGCAACCCAAAAGGCCTCTAACCCTGTACACAAGGTGGCAACGAGCTTGAGTCTTCCAGGATTACAGCTAATTACAAAGAAGTTGGAACTTCCTGTTAAGCTTGTGTTCCCAAGAAATTTGATGGGTGGACAAGTAATCACTGGTAGCGGTGGCGGGGAATACATGATGCTGGGTTTAGGAGACATGGTATGTTACAGCACTCACAATTTAACAACTCTGCTGGCTTTTTAGAACTGTTTCTGAATATTCTAGTTTGTTTTTTCTGATGGATATTTGACTTGGAGTGCTTTGAGTTATTGGAAACCTTCTGTTATAACAGTCTACTACATGTTTTAATCTTTTCCATTTCACAATAATATTCCATTCAAATCAGGATGTTGTATTTTTTATCTTGTAACATACCATGATTTGTGCCCTGAAGTTTGTGATATTTGACATTGGACATCTGAATAGGAAACAGAAAGAACTGGAGAATGCTAGATATTGGTGTGATTTAATTCTAATTGTTGAGACAATTGAGGATTGCACTAGAATAGATTGGTTCTCGTATGTTCTTCCACTTCATATTAGGTTTAACAAGTTTCTGCACCACTGAACATATGTTTGACATTCCCCAATTGGTTGATAAAATAGCACAATCTTTGAAGTGCTCCTTATAATTACAGTAAGGGCTGTATATCAACTGACCTAAACTGAATGTACTGAAAGAGACCAAACTAAACTGTCAGTTCAGTTTGCTTTGCTTCAGGCTGATATGATTAATATAAATAACATTAACTAGATGATCCTTATTTTTATTGTATCAAAATGAGAAAAATAATTCACAAAATCACAAATCAAATGAAACTTGTAAGGAGACTTCCAAACCAAATTATGTTGGCCAAAAAAATTGAATTTGGTTCATTTTTCTGGTTTAAAGTTTAAACTAAATAATGTACATCCAAAATGACTGCTGCCTAAGATAGCATAAAGAATCATGTGGCAAATATCATGCTCAGATTGATTAATTAACTGTTTACCCTAATTGACTATCATTAGATTGGCTCGAGTGCAATAAAAAACCAAAGAACACCTACCTTGATAATGTGCTCACTTGAAGACAGAGAATTTAAGTCCATATGCTTTTTTTTTTCTCTGAAAAAGGCACCGTCTATATCTGTGGATATGATTAAGTATGAATTATTATACGTTAGTCAGCTTTCTACATCAACGCGGTAAACTCCATAGTGTCAAAAGAGTGAGAAGCAAGACCTCCTGCCATTAGCATGAAATTTTATACTCATTCCAATCCCATACTTGTCTGTATCTTAGATGCATCTTGCGAATACTTCTTCCCCCTTTTTCTTAGAGCTCTGTGACTGTGACTTCACAATTTCATCAACCTAGACCATCTGTTTAGAAGAATTTCATCAGAAGTTAAATGACCAAAGGTATGATGGTTCATTTAATTCCAAATAATCCAAAGTCACACCTGGCACAATGCATTGAACATTAAAGAGGTGCATTTCTTAGAGCTCTGCGGCTGTGACTTACGATTCAGCAACCTAGACCATCTGTTTAGAAGATTTTCATCAAAAGTTAAATGACCAAAGGTATGATGGTTCATCTAATTCCAAATAACCCAAATTCACACTTGGCACAATGCATTGAACATTAAAGAGGAGCATTTCTTATTGCATTTAGACTTGATGCCTTCAAAGAACGATACAATACTTGTCTGCCAAAGGCACTCCCGAAATGTGCTGGTATTTCTATTCTGGACGGGCCATGGAGCACAACTTGAAAAAGTGAACTCGGTCTTCTAGTTTGTGGTACATAACTGTTGAACCTAGTCTATTTTCCTCAATACATCTCTTGTGTTGATTCTGCTTTTTGGAATCAGCTAAGTTTAAGATAGAGGGTGCAAAAAGGCATTCTATTCCGCTGAACTAAGCCTTGCATAAGCTGATTTAATGGTGAAACAAATTTTTGTCATTTTTCTGCCACCCATGGTGTATAAATTTGGAACTAAGCCTTGCAGTTTGTGGAGATCTATGTAATTTGACTCATCAACTGAAGGTTGTAATCCCCAGCTTGCAAATTGTGTTTCTCCACCGTAGTGATCTTTTGATGAAAGATTGCAAATAGACATTGAAATCTGGACATAACAGTGAACTTTCCATCCACCTATCAATCCAAGACCTGGTAGAACATCCATTTCTCAGCTCAACTCTTAATCTGATCTGCAAGAAATCTTTGATGTAGACCACATCCTTCCCATATATAAGACCTTGATCGGTTCGGAGATGCTTCTGACTAGTGGCATGCTTTGAAAGGGAATTCCTTAATCAAGGTCTATGAAGGTACTGTTGTCATGGTATCAATATGCTTCATCACCGTGACCAGAGCGTGGCTTTATTTTTTTAGTTCCATCATTAGGAAAATGTCTGGTCACGGCCTCCAATTTGACCAGACATTGAGCTCACAATGCCGTCCTTCAGAATGCCATGGGTAATTCCTATGGATTTTATATTTCTCATTTAGAACCCATTTCGGAAAGACAAAAATATCTGCTTGATATCAAGTAAGGTGGCTCAACACACCATTAATATGGGTTCTTCCTCAAATAGACAAGGAGCCTTTTTTCCCTCCATGGCAGAGGCAAGTTGAAACCATTTGAATCACTAGGTTCTAGAAATATTTCAAAGGTCTTTTAGTCCCTAAGTGGTCTCCAAGATAGTTGATGTTAAAATGCTGGTAGTTACATCAAGTGAGTGATGCCTTTTTGTTGTCATTCTTGCCCAAGTAAGATATTGATGATTTGACAAGATTAATTTGCAATCCACTGAATAAGGAGGATACTGATAAAATAGTCTAGATTGCCTTGAATCCTCCAGCTCTGGCAAAGATAAGTGTATCATCAACAAATTGCAATAACAAGGGATCACACACTTGATCGTTACTTGTAGAAATTCCATGCACCACTCCTTGAGATTTGGGAAAGGAAAGAGATAAATGCAATCAGTGAATAAAATGAGAAGTTGAGATGAAAGTGGATTTCCTTGGCAGTGAATAAAACCTCAAAGCTAAGAGAGTTCATTCGACTTTACAAATTTACTGTATCAAAGGCAGCTCATTGTCTATTTGAAACAAAGCCAAATTTGGATTTTCATGCCCAAAGAAAACAATTCCTTGTATCTCTTCCATTAAGAAAAGCAAATTGGAAGTTGAATACCAGATTGCTAATGACACCTTGCAATCTTGTGGCTAGTACTTTAGAAATCAGTTTGATAATACAATTTTGCAAAGAGATTGGCCTGCAGTCTTGTGGAGAAATGGCACCTCTTGAGCATTAGGGTAATTTAGTCTCTCAAATTGAATTTTCCCCTCTAGAACTGATTGAAAATCATGAATGTGTCAGTTCTAATTGAGTTCCTTGATGCTTGGGAACACAACAATCAGGGTTAAACCATCCAGCCTTGAGAAGTTAGAAACAATCGTTCATCATAGAAAATGTTTCTATGGCTATCTTAAAGAGCAACATAAACATTTGTAACAACAAATCTTAAATTATCATCAAGCCTTTGAGAGAAGCGGGCTTGAGTGTAACAGTTGATTCCAAATCAGTACTCTTCCATTCCTTGACATTAAATAAATAGACCCCCGGAAAGACTTTGCTGACATGTTTTTCCATTGAAAAGATACATCATTTCTGAGATGTAATAATCTCCAGAGACTATCCATATGATATTTGATTCCTACATCATAAGAAAATCACAATTCTCTTAAATCAATCTCGGCTTGTTGTTTGGCACTACTACATAGATTCCTAACATCCTGAGAAATTGCATGAATTGGTTGTTTCATTGATTAAGATGATTCCTCAATAGAAACATACCCATAAACTTAACTTGCAATTATAAGCATGGATTAAAATCTCGAGCCATTTTGTTTGATATCGGCAAAACATCTCGTTCCGCCCACGGATCGTGGTGTATTGTGCGGGCCTAACACCTAGTTCGAAATTGTCGCGTGAGCCCGACTACGCTTCCGAACGTGTTGCGTGAGCTCGGCGACGAGTCCGAATGCGTCGCGCGGGTCCGCGGTCATCGCGTAACAAAGGAGGAGAGATTAGACAACCGAACATAGGAGAGGTTATTTTTAACTTAGGGGTTTAATAAAAACTTAAGTTAATAATTTTAATCAACTCCTAATTATGATTGAGATAATTTAAATAAGTTAAATTAAAGCCTAATAAAATTATCACTAATTATATATATATATATATATTATATTTTAAAATATTTAGTTTAATTTTTTTTAGTTAATATATTTTATATTTAAAAAATTTTGAAACTACGTGCGAGCTCGACAATGCGTCTGTACACGTCGCTCGGAATTGGTGACGAGTCCAGATGCGTCGCATGTGCTGCGCATGCCGCGGTTTTCACAGAATAGTGGAACAGAGGTAGGAGGATAACTTAGGTTAAAAATTTTAATCAACTCTTACCTATGATTAAGATAATTTAAATAGACTTAACTAAAGTCTAATTAAATTATCTTATTAATTTAATGTATATATATATATATTTATTTATATTTTTTATTTTAAAATATTTAAATTATTTTTTTTATTTTTAGTTAATATATTTCATATTTAAAAAATATCGAAACTATATTGGCACAACGCGATACAGTACTGAAATTGTATCGTTCCAATCTAGAATTGAATTCTTAGGCTTTAATAAATAACATAGGTTAAAAATTTTAATCAATTCCTACATATGATTAAGATAATTTAAATAGGCTTAATTAAAGCCTAATAAAATTATCTCATTAATTTAAATATTTTATATTTTAAAAATATCGAAACTAAATCAACACGATACGATACAATACCGAAATTGTATCATTCCGGTCTGGTTTTGAATCCTCATCACGGCTTGAAATTTTAAACCATCATTACACGTTTCAAATATCTGCTAAGATATTTTTGACAAAGCAGAGTCAATTGCACTTTCTATAATGATGAACATTCAGATATTAATGATGAATGGTTCTGATTTTGGTTTCAGTAACAAAGTGTAATTGAGGTCTTGGTTGATAAATAGAATTAGAGATAATAGATATTTAAGTTTGTATGCATATTTACTAGTCAATTTTAGCCTTAGATTTCTGTAATAATAATTGTCCTTGACTTTGTGGAAGATTTGAGATTTGGGGAAAAATCACAAAATTGTGGTAGTGGATGTTTGTTTATATTGTCATAGTGCATTAAAATCTTCAAACTGTGCCAACTTGCACTGTTAAGACTTACCATCCTGCTCTTGTATTTTGATGTAGAACTACATCGGCACAATGAGATTCTTCTTTGCAAGCCTTCCTTAACACTCTTCTTCATCAGTGTGATTCTTCCTCATGATATTCCTCTACTCGAGATTGCTCACAATACATGAAACATGATGTGAGATGACACTATAGGAGATTCCAAGGCTTCATCAATGTCATTTCTTCATCAGTGTGATTCTTCCTCATGATATTTCCTCTACTTGAGACTGCAAGTCACAATACATGAAACATGATGTGAGATGACACTATAGGAGATGCCAAGGCTTCATCAATGTCACGAGAACTTCCCTCCATAGTGCAACTCACACCATTTCTTCATCTTCATTTTCATCTTCCTCATTGGTGCTAGTGCCACCTGCATTATGAGAATTTCTACCCTTCACGGTGCGACTGACACCATCTCTTTTTTTCCATCTTTTCCATATCAATGTGACCGACACCATATTTTGGCATAGTCGAAATGACACACGACTGTCTCATTTCAGCCAAGGGTTGAAACCCTGACTTGGAAGATTTTAAACGTTCATTGTCACTATGATGTATCTTATAGATAATTCATGCCATTATCAACATATTTGTTCCAGGCTATTACGTTGTTCAGGAAGCATTCTGTTGAAATAACTATCCATATGATCTCAATGGCAACTGATTGAGGTGTCTTATTTTGTTCAAACTGAAAATCGAACCAAATCAAATTTAAATTGTTTTTTTTTGTGCTAATTAATTTTGATTCAGTTGGCTTTTAGAACTTCCAAACAAAGTAAACTAAAATTGCATAGCTCAGTAGATTCTTTAGTTGTCATTATGGTACCTGGCAGAACAGATGTAAACTAACTCAGTCCTTGTCCATCTGTGCATGAAATTAACTATTGCTTTCCATCTTTGATCTTGGCATGTATGGCTAGATTTAGTTAATGATGGTTTTTTCTTAATTCTAAGAAAGATTTGTAATGCCTAATTTCAAGTTTATGAACCAGCAAAATCACCCATTTCTTTTCCCCTTGTAAATTATATTTTAGTAATATACATGCTGTGTCATGACCCCCCTTGGCTTAAAGTAATTCTTTTTGCTGGATAGAGATGCTATGCATTTGTGAAGTGATCACCCCTTGCTTAACAGTAATGTTATTTTCAAGAAAAAAAAATGAATTCGTTTTACATTTTCTTAACAACATACATGTACAATTTCTGTAGTTGTTTTTCTTAAAAAAAAATTAAGCCTGATTTAATACAATGTAAGCTGGAATCTGAATTTATGCTTTTGCATGAGAAGCAAAAGCTATATCCCGGCCTTATTTTTCAATATACTGTACTTTTTTCATTGAATTTTTCTATGATTTGGAAGTTAGAAGAAAAGTTAAATTGGCATGTTCACATGATATTGTGTCATTTCGTGACATTTTAAAACTGATCTGGTGAATCATGTGTTTGTTTTGATAGGCTATTCCTGGTATGCTTCTTGCGTTGGTTCTCTGTTTTGATCATAGAAAGAGTAGAGACATCCCTATTCCATTAGAAAAAACATCCACAAAAAGCACATATTTTTGGTGGGCACTCTCCGGATATGCAATTGGATTGGTTATCGCCTTGTCTGCTGGAATACTGACCCAATCGCCTCAACCTGCTCTTCTTTACCTGGTAATTTCACAAGATAGAATTATTGTATTTCAATCTTCATCTTCATCGGTTTCCATTACAAGCCAAATACGCCCTTTCTAACAAGATTATACAAGGTCTTACACATTCTCTTCTCACAAGTTGCATCATTGTAGGTGCCATCCACCTTAGGACCTGTTATTTTCCTTTCTTGGAGAAGGTATGAATTGTGGGAGCTGTGGGATGGAGCTTGCTCAGTCTCAAATGAGAAATCCCACTCGATGGAACCCTAAATCCTTTCAATTAGGTCTTTATTATATCTTCAAACTTTTGTAATTTCGTTTTAAAGCAACACATATGAAATGCTTAACCTGAGATCTATTTAAGAAATTTTAATATATCAGCAATGCTTTCTTCTTGCATAAATTAATTAGGATGGCTTAAATGATATCTTGTTTAGCAATTAGATTGGAAGATGTTTATGATCCATGGAAAGTAATTCTTTCATTATTACAATTCACTGGTAGTTGTAGATTTAATTTCAATTTGCATGATCTATACACAACTCACATCTAACAAAAGTATATACACGCTTCAAAATTTGCATGATCTTGACCTTTCCTACAGTTACATTTTGATGATGTCGGTGAAATTAGCTATTAATTTCTAATCAGCATTCAGCGTAGGTCCAAAGGTAAATATAGAGATACATGATGGTTCAGCGTACTCTTTAGCATCCATGGTTCGAAGGTGTATTGTTACCTGCTTTAAAATTTGCATGATCTTGAACTTCTCTAACTGTTACATTTGGATGATGTCGGTAAAATTAGCCGTTAATTTCTAAGTTTTTCCTAATTAGGTTTCAGTGGAATGAAAAATTTACAAAGTTGACCGGCTTCTTCCAAGTTCCCACCAAAGAGTTGCTGAGAATTCTACCTTCCATCGATCCTCCAGAATACAGTTTAACCTTACTATAATTTTTTTTTTTAAAAAAACAATATTATTGAAGAAATATGGACTGCTACTGCATGCTGCAAGGAAAAGTACCGAATTAACTTGTTTTTTTTAAAAGACATATCGATAGAACTTTGCTAACAAACCAAATCCATATAAAATTAATTAATTTAACCAAATTCAAAATTTTAAAATCGAGATCAAATCAAATAAATAGAAATAATCTAGATTTAAAAATAAACAAATTTTTGAATTCACAGAACCACCCAACTTCTTGATTCAGCCAATTATTCCACTTTAACCGAGATTTTACTCATTCTATAGTTAATTGCCTTTAAGACGTACACTATGCTACTAGGCCGGTGAACCAGCTACAAGAACTTAAATTTTATGATGTTTAGATTTATTTGATAAAATAAACGAGTTAAGTCAAATTTAAAATAAACTAAATTGTTGAAATAATTATTTAAATTTAATTTGATTTTTTTTTTTACAAACTTAAATTTAATTCATTTAAATATTATCTAACTCTCAATTTAAACTTTTCAATTTAAATTTATCTGATTTCTTTAAAATTTTATAGTTTTAAACTTATTTATTTATTTTTAAATTTTTTGTTTGATGAATATAATTCATAAATATTATTCCCCACTAACAATTCACAAACCCTTTATTCATAAAAGTCCACAATCCATAAAATGATGAATTAGCTAACACACTGAACCTACCTATTGGGGTTCACAATCCATATTTATGAAAATTGATATATGTATTCAGGTTTATCTATTTAATTTAATGAATTATTCATACTTATTCATTTAATTGACTTTATATGTATTGAATAATATAACTAAACTCTTACCAAACTTGCTCATGAACGGAATTCTCATGACACAAAATGATACATCACTTTAGAAGAATCCAGCATTGCAAGTATTGAGATAGTATATATTTTCACCACATTGTAAAGATCAATGAAGAGCACCAGCAGATGATTTGCCCTCCTTATTCAGGTTTAATATGTACAGTGTCTTAAGGAGGGATCCACATGAGAATGGTGTATGATTCTAAGAGCTAAGGTCCTATTTCCCACTTGAATCAAGAATTATGGATTGACTGCAGGAATAGGGAAACAATAAGCAGTATAAGCTGTACAACTAAAAATTCTTCTATTTCGAAGAAATCATCATGGAGATAATGGAGATGCGCCATGCTATTCCCTTTCCATCTCGACCTCTGGTTCTTCTGCTTCATACCAATCGATGTCAGCGAGCTTCTTTAAGTCGACAACAGATAATTCGCTCAGATGATTCACTACACGGTTAGCCGCACGGAGTTCATAGACTGGGTGTTTACTTGCAACTGCCACACACTTCATCCGCGCATCATGTGCTGCCTCCACAGTCGAATTTGAATTCCCAAAAACAATGCATCTTTCTGGTATGAAACCGAGTAGCTGTGCGGTATATAGGAACATCTCTGGATCAGGTTTTCCTCTGTACACGTCCTCAGCTGCGACAATCACATTGAAGAAGCTCTGCACGCCGACAGCCTCAATTCCTTCTCGGAGGACATTCCGTGGCCTTGTGGATGCCAAGGCAAGTGGAATTTTGTGGGTTAGGAGTGTAGTCATGAACTCTTGAGACCCAGATCGAAGCTGATAGAATCCGCCATTTTTAAGGTTTTGATATATTTCCTCCTTCCGGAAGGCCAACCGTCTAAGCTCGGTCGGGTCTCGTGACCAGCAAAGAACCTCAGAGATTGCCTGCTCATTCTTCATTCCCTCAATTCTCTTCAAAATGAAGGCCAGTGGAGGTGACCTTCCTTCTTCTTCTGACAGAACCAGCCAGGCCTGCTTCTCCAACTCAGGGTCATCTTCGACAATCACCCCTTCCCATTCAAAGATAACAGCGAACCAGCCACATCCCATCCTTTCTTGACGGAGCAATGGATTGTGAATCATAGGGTTGTCGGTCTTGTTTGCAGGAGGCCACAATCTACTCGTGCCTGCTGTATTGCTCGTGTAAGGCAGATCTTGAGCTATCCTCCATTTGTTTTCTTTTGAAGGTTTCTTTTGCTTTGTCAGCTCCATCGCCTGCGACTTGATGGCTGAATCCCCAAACCGTGTGCATTTCTGCCTGGTGGTCAGAATGGAATTCGCAGGACCAACCGACAAATGCAATCCCATAAACTCAGATACAGGCAGCTGGCAGAAGCTGACCCGGCGTTTAAAGTTGATATCATTGGATAAGGGCCTTTGGTAAAACAGGTGGTGACCGACAAGGGATGTGCTCGCACCAAGGGTATCAGCCATTGTAGATTTAGATTCCAAAAACAGGAGCTTTTTACTTGCAAATAATCCAGAAACCCAAGCGACGTTGGCGGCCGAAACAAACCCTAATCCAACCAGCCAATCAGTTACTTTACACTTCAAATGCTAACTTCAGTAATTAATCAAACGAAAAAGGAACAGATTTCCCAATACAGTAACGCTTCCTTCTTTTTAGGAAGCAAATCCTATCAAACCAAATCACGCTGCAAATTTCCAATCTTGCTTACGGCCCAAATCAATGAATTATCAAATCACCAGGCTCAATCTACCTCCAACACATGGACTAAATCAAAAAACAAACTAGAAAAAAGAACTGGAAAAAACATAAATCAAAAGAAAACATGAAAACGAACGGCGGAAACCAACCCTAGCAATTCGCCCCGCAAGGTTCTTTTTTACGCATCGAGAGACGAGGAGAAACGAGAGAGAGAGAGAGAGAGATCCAAGGTGAGGAGACGATTACCTGGAAAGAAGAGAAGGAAGCAGGGAGCTCCGGAGGCGATCAGGCAGCGGCGGAACAGGATCGCCGGGAAGAGGATCGGAGGCGGAACAAAAAGGAAGTGGCGTGGGGATTGGGATTCTTTGCCGTCCTCTGGTTATTCATGCGTTAGGAAAGTCCACGGGATCCACCGGTCGCATATGGTGGCGGTGACCTACACGCGTCCTGCCAAGGATGGCGTGCCAAAAAGGACCTGCAATCAATCTGAACTGGTGGACCTGCTGCTGCGGCTTCCTTCGTATCTTGTTTTAATGTGATGCCCTTAGCTTCTTCGTTCTTTTATTTTTTATTTTTCCCATTTTTACTCCTCTCTAATCAAGAATAGATAATAAAATAGTCAAGTTTTCATTCTAAATATTTATAGTGTTTTTTTTTAAAATAAATTTTATAAAAATAGTAAACCCTATTTTTTATTTTCTTAAAAATTAAAGAACAAGCCAAAGGCTTTGATTGAATGTTGACAAATTCTATTAGAGTTGAGCTGCTCAATATAATCGAATCCTAAAAATAAAAATACAAAATTCACATGAGGTACGCTCATGTATGTTCGATTATTCACGCAACAATAAGACAATACTAACAACACGGTACGATTTAATGTGGTTTAGAGATTCCACTCTTACTCTACCACCATGACTTGTATGATGAGTCACCCTAACAAAAGTTTTACCTTCACAACACAAGTGTTGGAGCAAATTTTCCGTAGTCCTAACCTTGAGATGTTTATAATATATCCATCTTTCCTCTCAAATACAAGTAAAAGAGACAATGTATAGCAGCTTCAATTGAAGCTTTCAACCTTGTGTCAGCCCTTGAACATCTTTGAGAAATGTAATTCCATGGAACCGTGCAAGCTTAAAGCTCCTAAAGAGCTTTTATATATATATAGAAACAGCTACAACAACTCTATTATGTGCATCTCTAGTTGACTAGATAAACATTGATCAGTCTTCGATTGGATTGAACCTTTAATCGGTTGTTACTCAAATAAAAATATTACCTACGCTGAAACCTTAATTTAGTTGACTATGGAGTCAACTGAATAGTTCAATTGAAAGAGATCGACCCTCTAGTTGATTAAATCGAGTTGATATATATAGCCTACTCCCCACTTAAGTGAGATCAAATCTTCTGTCCAAGAGTTTCGTGTGTCCCCGTATCGATCCTCTTGCCGATCATACAGATTAGATCATATCTCAAGGATGCAGTGCACATCACGAGGATATCATATCATTCGATCGACAAAGAGACACAGGGACACAAAAAAGATCCGATTTACACTTAAGTACACACATCATCTCTCATGCTGATGCCTAAAGGTCAAAGTTCAAGATTATACATCACTCGCAATCTTTCACAATTTTCATGTCTCTTGGTTTTTGACCATATTGATGCTCTTTGTTGCCCTCAAGTTCATGGCGTGTCAAACCCTCAAATGCATCAAGTCTTTCATGTTTACTACAACATGCATGTCATCCTTCACCACTTGCCTATGAGTCTAACTTGCTTGAAGCTATGTCGCCGAAGCTATGATGCTACGGTAGAATATTCAGGTTGTCACGTAGACACTCGCGATTCGATCCCTAACTATGACGTATTTATAATAATTTTTTTCTCCAAATGAGGAGTGTAACCAAAGAATGTTGGATTTCTGGGTTGTCCATCGCACGCGTTTCTTGATTTACCCTAGTGGTCGGTGGAAAAATTACTTAGGACCGAACCAATCACCCTAGAATTAGTCAATGAGCCTAACTGGATTTATTTTTTTTTAACTTGCTTCAAGCTACTCTAGTGACACCTTACGGTAGACCTTGGTAACTTCGATTCACCAAACTCTCTAAACTTGCTCCCTTCTCTTTTGGCCTTTAGGGTCAATTTACTTGGAAGAATGAAAAGTAAAATTAAGGAAAAGTTTTAATAGTGGAAATATTTTCATGTTTACTTTATTAAAATTTTTAGATGGAAGAGAAACACAATCCATCAACAGATATTTTTCGAGCCAAAATCAATCACCTCAACATCGAATGGAAAGCAGTGGATGAAATAAAATGACGCATATACCTTTTTCATTCACAAAATTACTCCATATACCAAAAAAATGACACATGTACACTTTTTAATCACAAAATTATATTATATACAAAAAAATAATGTATATACCTTTTTTTATTTATAAAATTATGTAACTTATATCCACCTTCCTCTATCAATAAACAAGCATATAAAGGAAGTGATTTCTTTACTATTTCTCTTCTCTTCCTCCGAGGATAATTTTTCACAATAGATTCTTTTTGTTTTCTTATCCGTGCTTTAGAATAAAAAGAGCCTTATATTTCACTCAAAGTACACCCGTATTGACCCTAAATCCCTTAAGTGCATTAATTAATCGTCATTTTATTAGCTAGGTACTTCTCTTGGTTTGCTTTCTCTAGTGACCTTTCCTTCAATGACCCCTCCTTCCATTTCCTTCTCCAATTGTCTTCCTTCTCTCTTATTCTTCTCCTCCTCCTTTCATAATATAAGTTTTTTCCACTTTATAGATTTGTTTACTTAACCAATAATATATGTTCCAATTTTATGTTTAATACATGTAACCAGCACTAAAATTACATTCAAGATATACCTAGAACAACTTTAATTGATGATGATAAGAGAGTTAATTTATAATCATGACTATTACCTCTGTTGTTAATGTAAGTATCCACATCAACTACCCTATTCAAAGAGTTTACTCTAAATTTTGGATAAGGTAGCTAAAAAATCTTTGCATAAGTTACCCTATCTATTCCCTAAATTTAGATTTGATTAATAGTGATTCTCTAAATTTAGGGAATGAAATCTTTACCCTAAAAATTCTCTCTTCTTCCACTTATTCTTTTCAATCTCTCTCCTTTCACTCATTCCATAAATATAATAATAAAAAAAGAAGAAAGAGAAGAAAATAATAAAAAAAAATTAAAGATAATGAAAATTTTAGGGTAGTTAATGTAGTGTGCAGTGAAAAGTGATTGTCTAAATTTAATAAAGTGAATTATTTACCCTAAATTTTAGATATAGAGATAGGGAAACTAATGTGAATATTCTAACCGTTCTTTTGCAGCCCTTGACTTGCTCCTCTTCCCAGGCCTAGACTGAGTTCATGAAGGTACTTTGACTTTTGAAAGGAGTTGGGGATACTCACATATAAGGGAAAAGAGTGTTTGATGCAGTTAAGTTCATATCTTCTATTCACGGCTGAATCAACTGGAGGAACTAAAGCCATCGAAACAGAATCCACTCTCAAATCATAAAGCACTGACTCAAGGTCCCATTCCTCATTTCCCTCCTTCCTTTCCTTCCAAATGTTAGCTCGGAAGGCATCTCCTAGGCTGCTTTCCTTGGCTGCTCCCAATCTACTGAATCATTCATGTTATGGGCTTCTACATCCTAGGTATCCCCGTTTTTTTATCTGACTTATGTTTTTCATGTAGCATTCAAACTGAGTTTGATAAGTAATTTTGGGTTAATAAGGTTCAGACAAACCTAACACTTGTCTCTGCGAAAGTTATACTACTTCCTCAACCATTTTTGACATGTGTCAGCCGACGCAGAAGTCTAACTTAATATGATATTTTGAAGTTACTTGTATTCCTCGCCCACATCTCAAGATTTGGTAGTGAGTTCCTTGTCAAGATCATTAACACCGGTCATTAATGGAGAAGTAAATTATGGATAGCTTTTTTTTTTCCTTCTTTTGTCTTTTTAAATAGTGACCATTACTTGGGAGATAGAAACCTGACAAGTATTTTACTATCAGGTGACCTCTACATCTTTTGATAGCAATGCCTCATGTAATGATTATCTGCCCGTCCTATGAGAATTTGTCAAAATCATTCACACAAGTACACTCAATGGATGATCTTTAGGTCAGGTAGGAGGTCACAATTATTAACATTGATGGGCATGACAGTTAGAATGCGTGCAGCTTGCCACAACTATAGACAAGAAATCACCATCTAGACCTATGCATGCAAATCAGTTAAATCAAATTAAATAATAGAAAAATATTAATATTTGAATTCAAGTTTTAAAAAATATATATGATATTCAAATTCGATATAAAACTCAAAAATACAAATAATTTTGGCTCGAACTCAATTCGAAATAAAATTTGAACTAGAGTTCGATTCGATTGTTCGAACTTTGATTCGAATAGAATCGAACTATAGTTAGAAATGACTTAAATTCGAGTTCAAATTATTCGAACTTTAATTTAAACATATTTAAATTAAAATAGCCAATTTGAGTTCAGCTCACAAGAGCTCACGAACAATTGAACAAAATACTATCAATTCAAATTGGCTTGAAAAGATTATCGAACATGTTCAAATTTGGCTCAAATTTGATAATTTCAAACACGAATCAAATATTTTTCAAACCGGCTTGAAAAGCTCATGAACATGTTTAATTCGTCTACACCTCTATCAAGACCCCAACAATGGATCATGGTGAGTTGGAACTTATTTGATGTTTTCTTTGCCCAAGGGAGAGGGATTCGTTGCGGAGTGTGAGACCATCAATTTGCACATTCAATAGTCAAATCATACCACATGCCATGAAACAGTGACATCACTCGAGCTAGCCTGAAGATAACAAGGTGCAGCGACAAACACCTTCTTAGTTTCTTAAGCATCTAAGTATCGAGTCTTAGTTTCGGCAAATTAACGGATAAATTTCTCTTAGTGGATAGTTGACGTAAGAGAATTAGGCTGATAGGTTGCCCGTTGTGAGTGCTTTCCGATTTACACCATTGGTCGGTGAAAATTTTTTGTGGAATCGAATTGATCACCCAAGGATTAGTCGACATAAGTTAAATATTAGGAAATAATTATTATTAGTAAATACTTATTTATTTCCTAGTTATTAGAAAATAATTATTATTAGGAAATACTTATTTGTTTTCTAGTATTTTATATCTTTTTCTATTTTATGTGTTTTCCCATTTTTCACTCATAATGATATTTATATATCATATATTATCATTAATAAAATATACGAATTCTATCGTCAACATAATATCAGAGTGCTAAGCTTAACAACAATCCTTTTTTCTTTTCTCCACAATACCCACCGGTCGCCTTCTACAATGGTTGTCGCCAACGACATCACTCGCCGACTATCTCATACAAATACTCCTGATTCACCTTCCGCCCTTGTGGTTCTCAACGTCAATCCTCAGGCATCGTTGAAACTCACCACCTTCAATTACTATACCTGGCGCTTACAGTTCACATCTCTTCTATTCGAATATGACTTACTAGATTTTGTTGATGGCTCACGTCTCTGCCCCCTTGCATAGATAACGCCTACAGACGCCACGCTCCCTCATGCTAATCCTGATCATATTCTTTGGCTCCGTCAGGATCAACTTCTCCTCAATGCTATTATAGGTTTGATGTCTCCTACTCTTGTGCAGTTTATTTCTTCATCAACTTCATCTAGAGACGCATGGTAGATGCTGGAGAGAACCTATGCTGCTCCTTCACGTGGCAGGATTATGACTCATCATCAAAATCTTGCCAACCCTTAACAGGGTAACAGATCTATCACTGATTATATGCAGGACATCAAAAGAAATATTGATGCTCTTACGCTTATGAATGTCAAAATTGACTTTGATGTCGTGTCCTGAATGATCTTAGCTAAGATTACTGCAATATCTCACATACTCTGCAAGTTCGTGACACCCCTATTACCTTTAATGAGCTATTCGAGCAGCTCATCAGTTATGAAGCCCAGTTGAAAGTCTCGACACCATCTCCATCTTTGACTCCAATGACAGCTCTTGTGGCTCCAGCAGAGAATTCTTGTAATCGGTATTCAAACTATCATAGTGGTCTTCAGCAAGTTCCATCGATGTCCTATCAGCCGTGCCTATCCACTCCTGGGGTGTCTGCACATCCTCTTGCACATCCAGCTCTGTCTAGTCCCAATCGTTATCTTGGATGATGTCAAATCTGTGGTGTCCAAGGTTACTCTGCTCGCTAGTGCGGTCATATGACTGCCTCGACGCTTGCTCTGCTTCCGTCGGCTCCTCCGCGTGCTCTGCGTCCAGTGTATAGTGCACCATTTGTGCACACTACTGTTTATTTTACACCTCCGTCTGATTCTCGGGAATAGGTGGTTGACTTTGGTGTCTCTCATCATGTCACCACTAATCTCACTACTCTCTCGTTGCATGAGCCTTACTTTAGGAATGATAGCGTCATCATTAGTGATGGTTCTGGGCTACCCATTACACACACTAGTTCTTTCTCTTTCTCCACTCCATCTTTCCCTTTAGTTTTCTCTAATGCTTTATTTGTGTCATCTATGTCAAAAAATTTGATTTCTATTGATGCACTTTGTGTTACTAATTCTATTACATTTCTTTTCTTTGATTCTTATTTTTAGGTATTGGATCGTCGTACGGGAGCGACACTGGTCAGCGGTGTCCATAGAGATGGTGCCTATTGTTGGGGTTGCAATGTTGCAAACATAGTCCCATATTGGAAACACATGGGAAAGATCATGGGTTTATAAGAGAAAAGATATCTCCATTGGCATGAGGCCTTTTGGGGAGAGCCCAAGAGCAAAACCATGAGGGCTTAGGCCCAAAGTGGACAATATCATGCAATTGTGGAGATATCTAAATTCTTTTCGATCCTACAAGTGGTATCAGAGCCCGGACTGCCAGAAGGTTTAACCACCGACTGTGCACAAGAGCTATGGTCTGATTGAACCATGTGAGTACAATATTGACCTCGAACAAAGAAAGTGGGGGCTCCTATGTTCGGATCAAGAGGACCAGACACCAGGCAGGAAGTCCTAGTTGCGGCTAGGCAAGGAAAGTCCTAGTAGGTCGGGTGGACCGAGGGGCAGGAAGTCCTAGTTGCGGCTAGGCAAGGAAGTCCTAGTAGGTCGGGTAGACCGAGGGGCAAGAAGACCTGGTGGGTCGAGGATCGGACGTGGGAAGCCTATGGTCCTTTGTTTGAGGGGGGGATTGTTGGGGTTGCAATGTTGCAAACATAGTCCCATATTGGAAACACATGGGAAAGATCATGGGTTTATAAGAGAAAAGATATCTCCATTGGCATGAGGCCTTTTGGGGAGAGCCCAAGAGCAAAGCCATGAGGGCTTAGGCCCAAAGTGGACAATATCATGCAATTGTGGAGATATCTAAATTCTTTTCGATCCTACAAGTAGGTCATCCTTGTTAGGACCAAAAGTAGCTAGAGGGGGGGGGGAATAGCTCGTCGCGTTCGCTCGGTGCGCTTCGTTGCTGGGCGTTGCTTGTTTCTTCTTGGATGTGCAGCGGAAAATACAGAAACAAACACAAGCACGCTAACACTAGGATTTTACTTGGTATCCACCTCACAAGAGGTGACTAATCCAAGGATCCACACCAACGCACACACCCTCCACTATGAATAACACTCCTTTATGGTAACTACCAAAGGCGGAGAAGCCCTACAACACTCTCAATACAAGAAGAAGAAAGGGAAATACAAGTTAAGCAAAAGCTTACAAGATGTGCAGTAAAAACCCTAACCCTAATTTCTTCCTCTTGCAATAGATCCGCCTCTTGACTTGGAAAGCCTCCAAGAACCTTCAAGAACTGGCGATCACGTGCTTGTAGAGAGCTGTGGAGGAGCTGGAATGAATCTGAGAAGAGCTCGTGAAGAGATGCCGAAGACCACGCTCGCCTGCGGCTTTAAACCCGACGCAACGGTCGGATCCCGATCGATTCGAATGCTCCGAATCGATCGGGGAGGCTTTGGATCGATCCACGGATCGATCCAGGCTCTGGAAACGCGCCTGGATCGATCCACGGATCGATCCAGCGCTTATCGCGCGAAGCAGCATCGTCCCGATCGATCGGCTGATCGATCGGGACCTCTGGATCGATCCACGGATCGATCCAGAAGCTTTCTGTTCGCTGGGAAGAATCTGGATCGATCCACTGATCGATCCACAGCCTGGATCGATCCACGGATCGATCCAGAACTTGGTTTTTGCCCAAAACCAAGTCCCAAACCTCCCTAACCAACATCCGGTCAACCTTGACCTGTTGGTACATCATGCCTCGCATCTGGTCACTCCCTTGACCTGCTAGGACTCCCCACCAAGTGTCCGGTCAATCCCTTTGACCCACTTGGACTTTTACTCGTCGTGCCAAGTATCCGGTCACTCCATTGACCTACTTGGACTTCCACCAGATGTCTGGTCAACCTTGACCCATCTGGACTTCCTTCCTTGCCAAGTATCCAGTCAATCCTTTGACCTACTTGGACTTCCCAACACCAGATGTCCGATCATCCTTGATCCATCTGGATTTCCTTCCTTGCCAAGTATCCAGTCAATCCTTTGACCTACTTGGACTTCCCAACACCAGATGTCCGATCATCCTTGATCCATCTGGATTTCCTTCCTTGCCTGGCTTCACTCACCAGGACTTTCACCTAGCTTCACTCACTAGGGTTTTCCATCTGCCTAGCTTCACTCACTAGGACTTTCACCTGGCTTCACTCACCAGGATTTTCCATCTGCCTAGCTTCACTCACTAGGACTTTCACCTGGCTTCACTCACCAGGATTTTCACCTAGCTTCACTCACTAGGACTTTCCATCTGCCTAGCTTCACTCACTAGGACTTTCCATCTGCCTAGCTTCACTCACTAGGACTTCCATCTGCCTAGCTTCACTCACTAGGACTTCCCATCTGCCTAGCTTCACTCACTAGGACTTCCCATCTGCCTAGCTTCACTGTTAGGACTTCCCAGTCAAGTATCCGGTCAACCTTGACCTACTTGACTCTTCTTCGATCAATATCTTATTGTCAAACATCTAAACCCAAACCAAGACTCAGCTTGGTTAACCAGGTCAACCTTGACCTGAGGGATGTTGCACCAACAATCTCCCCCTTTTTGATGTTTGACAATACCACAATAACACTTACAATCCCACATGTAAGTTAGGCTAATCCTATAGCCTCCTTCTTCATGCCACTAGGTAATGAACCCATAAATTAAGCTTTTCATTCTCCCCTAAGGCGGACTCCCTCTAGGTAATGAAAACCTAACTTACTTCCTTTCATTCTCCCCCTATTGGCACACATCAACCTCCTACTAATAAAACACATCAACCCGTCTTTGGACACACATCAACCTATGCTCCAATTTTGGGCACACTTCAACAACTCCATTTGTTGAAGACTCTCCCCCTGAAGAGTTGCTCATCGTGATCACAATTTCACTCATTGTGATCAACTTAATATCGAAGGTCCCATACCCTTCATTATCCTTAACTTCTCCCTCAATGTTGACAAATACCCAACCTTGAGCATTTTCAACCACTTGAGTTGCCACTTGAAATGATGAGGATATCCACTCCCCATTTATCCCCATTTCAAGTTTAAATGCTCAACCTTGAGCAAGTTTACAACAGAAGGTTAACCACCTTCCAAGGTTCATGAAAAATAATTTTCATGTCTTTAAAGAGTCCCTCCCCCTAAAGACATGGTGGAAACTTCTGTCATTGCACCAACAATGACTTGGAATCCCTAAACCTTTAGGAAACCCAGATTTAGAAGTTTTGAGGTTCAAATGTTCAAAATTTGAAACAAACCTCAACCTAAACTTCAACTTAGCCTTCCTTTACCATTCCATCCTTGTTTTCAACACGAAAACACCCTTTTATGTATACAAATGTATTTTAAGGGTTTGGAATGAGTACCTAGACTAAAAATAGGTTCAAAGTCTGAAATGGCTTTCCCGGCCAAAATCAGCAACTTGGATCGATTGAGTTGGGTTCCAATCGATTGAACCTTTCGAATCGATCCAGCGATCGATTCAGACACTGATCGATCGGCTGATCGATCCATGACCGATCGATTGGAGTTCCCGAATCGATCCATGGATCGATTCAGCACTCAATCGATCCATGGATCGATCGAACTCTGATAGTTGCTGAAATTCCATTTCAGTCACAGAAACCCCTAGAAAATTCTACAAAATCCAAAATTATGAAATTTCGTGTAGACATTGTTTAGGGCATATTATCAAGAAAAATAGTTTTCTATGAAAATACATCATATTTTCAAAGATTGACACAAACTTGAAAACTTGCAAAACTTTAGTGTTTTCTTTAAGTTTGTGTCTAACTATTCAATGGTGATTACTATCAAAAGATAGCCTTCACCAAGGTTTTCCAAAATCATTTTGAAAACTTTTTCAAACCAATATCCCACCATATTCCTTGGGCTTAATGCACATGACTTGTACATTAGCTTTCCCAATGATGGGAAAACACATATCTATGTGTTTTGATGAAACTAAAACTCAAAAGAATGCACTAAATCAGCATCTTGAGTTTTGTTCATCATCCTAACATCTCACTTGTATCTAATGTGCACTAAAACACATACAAGTCATCTTATAGGTCTTTGTGAGATGTAGATTTTGGTTTTGCCCTAATCTAGGGATCATGCATATCTATCTAGGCATTTTGGAGATATTAGACACCCACCTAGGATGTCACTTGTTAATAAGTGTTGTTAAATGCCTTTTGTCCTTAATTACAAGGAATTAAACTTAATGCATGATAATGTTATGACATACATCAAAAAGAAATAATTTTCAAAAAAAATATCCTATAACTACATGATGTATGAATGTCATGACATGGTATTTTTGGATTTTTCATAATAAAACATGAACGCAAAAATAGACATGATGTCATGACATATGATGGGCAAACAATCATGGCAAGATTTAGCATAAATAAAATATACCTAGATTAACTATCTAAGTATCCTTAAAACCTTAGCTAAACTTACAACTTAAACCTAGATTGCCCTAAAGTGCTTCAAGAAAATGTCAAAGCCTAAATTGACATTTCTAATTCCCTTGATTAATTTATGCCAGTCGAAATTAAGCATATCCTCAAATGTTGGCATATTTCATTTTTCCACAAGAGTAGCACTTCAAAGTTAAGGCCCGGATTGCCTTAAATTTCCTAAGAACATACCAAAATCCCAACTTGGTAGCTCTTATGAATTTCCCAATATGTGCCTTTTAAGATTAAAATCAAATTTTCACCACTAGGCACATTTTACTCTTTCAAGGAGTAAATAATAGTTCCATTTCATTTTCAAAGGTTAACAAAAACCTTGAAAATGCTCCTTGAGTGTCAATTTCCTCAAAGTTGGGTTAACTACCCTTCTAATTGGAGTTGACACTCTCTAACACATCTATGGGGTAGAGAAGATGCTCCTAGGAACCCAACACCTATTGGTGCTCCTTGGATGCTCTAGGTACTCACTAGGGATAACTTCCCTAGATACCTTCCTAGTGACTTTGTTGGGCTTCTTAGAAGCCTTGGTCACATTTTCTAGGTCAACCTTAGGGATAGCCTCCCTTGTGACCTTGTTAGTGACTTTCTTAGACTTCTTAGAAGTCTTAGTCACTTTGGTTGCAAAAATACTCTTAGGGATGACTTCCCTAGTATTCTTGACTTGACCACTAAACCTAGGGTTTGTTCCATAACTATATGGAACCCTATGATAACTAGGCACATCCTTCTTAGCCTTTGGTTTGTATCCCAAACCTCTATGGCTATTTGATGGCTTTGACTTTCCTAGCCCTAGGTTTTGCTCATTTTGTCCTTTTAGGATATTTTCCATCCTTTTTAGGGTCTTTTCCATTTTATCAAGTCTTGATCTCAAGACTTGATTTTCTATCATTAAATCCTTAGAATTTGGTTTTTCATTAAGTCCATGAGCATTTTTGTTTCTAGGCTTGTATCTACAATCCTTAGAGTTCTTGCCTAGACTTTTACCTACATTCCTAGCCTTAGGTGTAGTAGTTTTGGCATGTAGGGCCACATGCTTTTCCTTAAAGCCCTCATGCTTCCTATTCTTATGGTAAATCGCATTAAAATGATAAAAATTAGAACTATCATGCTTTTTACCATAATTTAAAGGAGTAGGCTCAATAAAAGTTACCTTCTTCTTTACCTTGGAGGCTCCCCCTTGACTAATGCCTCCTTGAGCCTTGACCATCTTCTTCCCCTTGAGGCATTGACTCCGGTAATGCCCCTTTTGATTGCAAGAGAAGCATATAATATGCTCCTTGCTCTTCTTTGTGTTGGGGATGGTCTCCTTGGGCTTCACCTTGCCCTTTTGTACCACTTGGCCCTTCTTCTTGGCTAATTTAGGGCACTTGCTCTTGTAGTGCCCATGTTCCCTACATTCAAAGCATATAATATGATTTTTATTATTAATTGAAATATTTATACCTTTGCTTATAGGGGTGGCATCTTTTTCTTTGGATCCGGAGGTAGAAGCTTCCTCTTGATCGGACCTTGATTCTCCTCCATTTGATTTTTCTTGACTTGTGGAGGTATAAGCTTCTTCCTCCTCTTCTTCTCTTGACCCGGATGTAGAAGCTTCTCCTTCTTCTTGATCCGGTGTCACCAAGAATTGCTCCCCCTCAATCCTAGAGGTGGAGGCTTCATCATCTTGAATATGAAACAAGAAGTATGCTCCCTCCTTGTTCCCTTCGTTGCATTCCCTTGAGGATGAAGCTTCTTGGATTTCCTCTTCTTCGGAGGTTGAGCATCTCTCAACCTCGGAATCCTCCTCTTGGTCTTGCTCCACAGAGTCTCCCTCTCTGGATTCTTCTTGATCTCGTACAGTGGAGGGGATCTCTTCATGAAGCTTGGCCAATTTGCTCCAAAGCTCCTTGGCATCTTCGAATTCTCCAACTTGAGCCAAGATGTGGCTAGGCAATAAGTTGACCAAAAGCTTGGTCACTTTGTCATTTGCCTCGCCCCTTTGAATTTTCTCCGAGCTCCATCTGCTTTTCTTTAGAAGCTTGCCCTTGGAGTTCGTTGGAGCTTTGAAGCCTTCCATTAGAGCAAACCATTGCTCTATCTCCATCATAAGAAAGTTTTCGATTCTTGATCTCCAAGAATCAAAACTTGTAGAAGTGTATGGTGGAGCCACCCTTGTGTCAAATCCAAGTCCATCTTGGAATTGCATCTTGAAGTTGAGTTTGATAAAATCTTGAACTTGAAGAATTTGCTCCAACTTCTTCACCCTCTAGCTTTTCTTGATATGCTTGACCCTTCCGGCGATGATTCCGGTGAAGAGCGGCCTTGCTCTGATACCACTTGTTAGGACCAAAAGTAGCTAGAGGGGGGGTGAATAGCTCGTCGCGTTCGCTCGGTGCGCTTCGTTGCTGGGCGTTGCTTGTTTCTTCTTGGATGTGCAGCGGAAAATACAGAAACAAACACAAGCACGCTAACACTAGGATTTTACTTGGTATCCACCTCACAAGAGGTGACTAATCCAAGGATCCACACCAACGCACACACCCTCCACTATGAATAACACTCCTTTATGGTAACTACCAAAGGCGGAGAAGCCCTACAACACTCTCAATACAAGAAGAAGAAAGGGAAATACAAGTTAAGCAAAAGCTTACAAGATGTGCAGTAAAAACCCTAACCCTAACTTCTTCCTCTTGCAATAGATCCGCCTCTTGACTTGGAAAGCCTCCAAGAACCTTCAAGAACTGGCGATCACGTGCTTGTAGAGAGCTGTGGAGGAGCTGGAATGAATCTGAGAAGAGCTCGTGAAGAGATGCCGAAGACCACGCTCGCCTGCGGCTTTAAACCCGACGCAACGGTCGGATCCCGATCGATTCGAATGCTCCGAATCGATCGGGGAGGCTTTGGATCGATCCACGGATCGATCCAGAGCGCCTCTGTGCTCAGGAAACGCGCCTGGATCGATCCACGGATCGATCCAGCGCTTATCGCGCGAAGCAGTCGCGTCCCGATCGATCGGCTGATCGGGACCTCTGATCGATCCACGGATCGATCCGAGCTTCTCACTGGAGAATCGGATCGATCCACCGATCGATCCACGACTGATCGATCCACGGATCGATCCGAACGATTTTGCCCAAAACCAAGTCCCAAACCTCCCTAACCAACATCCGGTCAACCTTGACCTGTTGGTACATCATGCCTCGCATCTGGTCACTCCCTTGACCTGCTAGGACTCCCCACCAAGTGTCCGGTCAATCCCTTTGACCCACTTGGACTTTTACTCGTCGTGCCAAGTATCCGGTCACTCCATTGACCTACTTGGACTTCCACCAGATGTCCGGTCAACCTTGACCCATCTGGACTTCCTTCCTTGCCAAGTATCCAGTCAATCCTTTGACCTACTTGGACTTCCCAACACCAGATGTCCGATCATCCTTGATCCATCTGGATTTCCTTCCTTGCCAAGTATCCAGTCAATCCTTTGACCTACTTGGACTTCCCAACACCAGATGTCCGATCATCCTTGATCCATCTGGATTTCCTTCCTTGCCAAGTATCCAGTCAATCCTTTGACCTACTTGGACTTCCCAACACCAGATGTCCGATCATCCTTGATCCATCTGGATTTCCTTCCTTGCCAAGTATCCAGTCAATCCTTTGACCTACTTGGACTTCCCAACACCAGATGTCCGATCATCCTTGATCCATCTGGATTTCCCTTGCCTGGCTTCACTCACCAGGACTTTCACCTAGCTTCACTCACTAGGGTTTTCCATCTGCCTAGCTTCACTCACTAGGACTTTCACCTGGCTTCACTCACCAGGATTTTCAATCTGCCTAGCTTCACTCACTAGGACTTCCATCTGCCTAGCTTCACTCACTAGGACTTTCCATCTGCCTAGCTTCACTCACTAGGACTTCCATCTGCCTAGCTTCACTCACTAGGACTTTCCATCTGCCTAGCTTCACTCACTAGGACTTTCCATCTGCCTAGCTTCACTCACTAGGACTTCCATCTGCCTAGCTTCACTCACTAGGACTTTCCATCTGCCTAGCTTCACTAACTAGGACTTCCCATCTGCCTAGCTTCACTCACTAGGACTTCCCATCTGCCTAGCTTCACTGTTAGGACTTCCCAGTCAAGTATCCGGTCAACCTTGACCTACTTGCCTATTACTGGCCAAAATTTGTGTTTACATCTAATCCCCCTCCTTTTACCAGGTCCTCCTTTTCCTTATGGTATATTGCATCATCCATCATTAGGTGTTTTGCAACATTTTTTTGTTATCTTTGGGTCTTTCATTTCCTACGGATACTTTATCTAATTTTTCGTGCACTTCGTGCAATATTAATAAGAGTCATAAATTGCCCTTTTATAAATCTAATATTTTATCTCTTGATCCTTTGGATATTATCTTTTCTGATGTTTGGACATCTCCTATATCATCATTTGATGGACTCAAGTATTATGTTATCTTTGATGATAATTTTACAAAATATATATGGGTTTATCCCTTATGCAAAAAATCGGAGGTATACTCTAACTTTATTACATTCAAAACTCTTGTTGAAAATTGATTCTCAATAACTATCAAAACACTCTTCACTGATAATAGAGGTGAATTCTTAGCCCTTCGTTCCTTTCTTACTACTTATGGTATCAGTCACCTTACTACTCCTCCATACACTCCTGAACATCGTCATCGTCATATTATCAAAATTGGTCTCACCTTATTGCACAAAGCGTCTATTCCACTTACTTTCTGGCCTTATGCATGCCTTTGCTACGATAGTCTATTTGATTAACCGCATGCATAAGGTCAGTTTTTCCCACATGTCCTCTTTTGAAAAATTGTTCACCACCGTTCCTGAACTTTCTAAGCTTCAAGTTTTTAGGTGTTTATGCTTTTCGTGGTTGCACCCCTACTCTCACCACAAGCTTGATTTCAAGTCAACCTCTTGTGTTTTCCTTAGCTATTCTCTCACCTAGAGTATCTTCCTGTGCTATGATATCACTATCAAAGAGTCTTTGTATCTAGTCATGTTAAGTTTGTCGAGCATGTTTTTTCATTTGCCATGACCCCCTCTTAGATTCTATAGTAATAGACATTGATTCTGAACTCTCTACCGCACCAATCCTCTCGTGGGACCCTCCAGCACCGGTGTCGCAACCTGCCACTAGCCGTAGCCGCCCACAACCGACTTCTTCACCGCTATCATCGTCGCCACCATCACCGCCTCTTGTTGTCGGGCCATCAACTCTACCTGGTGGCGACCGACCCTCTAGCCCACCGCCTCTCTATTCCCCTCTCGCTTCTCAAAACCAACATCCCATGTAAACTTGCTCCAAAAATGTCATCTACAAACCCAATCCAAAGTATCTTCTTCATACTAGCGTTCCACAATCCTGTGAACCCTCCTCTATCACGCAGGCGCTCAAAGATCCGAATTAGGTACAAGTCATACACGAAAAATATGATGCTCTTCTCCGTAATCAGAATTAGATTCTTGTCCCACCTTCGCTAGACCAAAATCTTGTGTGTAACAAGTGGATGTTTCACATTAAGCGTAATTCTAATGACTCAATTGATCGGTATAAGACTCGCTTTGTAACCAAGGGTTTTCATCAGCATCCTGGTATTGATTTCATGATACATTTAACCCTGTTATTAATCCAACAACAACACGTATTGTTCTTGTTGGAGGATCGATGGCCGCTAGAGGGGGGGGTGAATAGTGTCTCACCCAAATTGATGGCTTCCTACGTATTCGTTAGTGCGCAAGCGGAATAATACAATACAAATTACGAATACGAAAGCTAAAGATAAAGAAAAGAACAAGCAAACAAATGCACGTCGATGTAACGTGGTTCGGAGATCATGCTCCTACTCCACGGCTGTCCGTAAGGTGGACGATCCCTCAATCCGTCGGTGGATTAGTCCCCGGAAACTCCGGATAGCTCAAACCGCTCCTTGTGGGTGGAGAAACCTCACCACAACTTCAACCAAGAACACTTGGACACAAGAGATCCTTGAGCACTTTGGTGACTACTAATTACGCTTTAACCAAGTCTAATTTCGTCACCTTGGCCGGCCATCCCAAGCTCCTTCTTATAGAGCTTGGAACAAATCAGTAAGCTAATTTGCCCGTTACCAGTCGCCTGGTCCTTGCACCAGTCCAACGGCTCTCTCAACGGCTCTCTACAGTGCACCAGTCGACTGCTATAGTCACCAGTCGACTGATACAATACTGCTACAGTACGCTGCAGTACTGCTACAGTACGCTGCAGTAATGCTACAGTAAACCCTAATTCTAGGATTTTACCTCGCGTACATTCACTCAGCACTCGTTTTCACCCGACCAACCTAGACCTAGCCTTCTAGCCTCCTTCATCAGTCTTGTGTCCCTCGGATACCTCCCCATCCTTCACGTCTTGCCTTCTGGAACTTCCATCAGCCTTGTCATTATTGTCGGGTCTTCCTTTGCCAAGAGGCTCCTCACCTCCGGGACTTCATCCATTGCCAAGTCACACTTGGATTTACGTTGCCAAGACTACATACTTGGACTTACACCGCCAAGACTCATCCTTGGACTTTCCTCCTTTGCCAAGATCACACTTGGACTTTCCTTGTTGTACCTGTATCCTGCACACTCACAATGCATATCAAGTACAACAATAAACCTAACTTAAACCTTTGCCCAAACATCAAAACTTAGGGCACCTAGATTGCTCCAACAATCTCCCCCTTTTTGATGTTTGACAACCTGTTTAAGTTAGGGAAACATAAATTCAATACATATGCAAATAAATATGCAAATCAACTCATGCATAAATAATGGAACCTAAATCCCTAGGCTCCCCCTTCACCTAAGCTCCCCCTTGAGCTAGGATTTCCCGCAAAGGTAAACTTCTCCCCCTTTGCCTAAACAATCGCTCCCCCTTCACCTAAGCTCTCCCTCGAGTTAGGATTTCTTGCAAAGGTGTATAGGTTTCCCACTTAAACCTAGACTTCTCCCCCTTTGCCATACATCAAAAAGAGCTCCAACAATATCCCAATTGTTGAAAACATGTCATCCAAATTGACCCTAAACTCATGTATTTATCCCCCATGGATCTCATACATTTAAACGAGTTGACACGGTCAAGAACAACGTTGAAAAACACTTTTAGGCTGGTATCAGTCGATTGAACTAGGTACCAGTCGACTGCCCCCTTCGACAGTACCTTACAAAACTATTATGTGGTCGAAATCTACTGTTACCAGTCGACTGGTATCGGCACCAGTCGACTGGTATCGACAAAATGATCTTACAGAAACATTCTGTGCTCAAAAACACTGTTACCAGTCGACTGGTATCTGCACCAGTCGACTGGCACCCTATTTCTGCAAAAATCAGTCTTTTCAGGCCAACTTCAGAAATGCACCAGAAATTCCCTAGACCTCCAAAAATCCTCAAATTTTGTGGAGAGGTCTATTGTACCCTTGTATACTTGGGAAAAATATATATAAAAATATATTTATCACAGATCCCAAGATTTACATAAAATTCAAAACTAGCTAAATAGTTCAATTGAACAATGACCTAAAGTCCTAGTTTTGACTTCCTCTTGATGTATCTGCCCATACTAAATCACAATACTTCCCTAGCATAGGTTTATATGACATCTATACATCAAAAACTAATTTTTATGCAATATGACCCCCCAATGTCATATTTTCATGGATGAAACACATCCCAATTGTGCCAACCCACTAGGTTAGAGACTTAAGTCTGTCTCTTAACCACTTGGCACATTTGATAATCCATCTATCATGGGTCCTAAAAAGCTCTTCCTATCCTTAGAAATCTTAACCTTAGTCACCTCTCTTGGTGACTCATCCACTATGGGTAGGTCACTTCGATGCACCTCGGGTGACACTTTGCCTACTAAACTCACCTTCTTAACCTTAGACACCTTGTCTTTGATTAATTTCTTCTTGTCCTTAATCTTGGACACCTCATCCTTGCTATAATTATATGCTACCCTAGCATATTCCTTCTTATTGGCTTTGGATGACTCTCCCTTGTCCTTGGTAACACCTCTCATACCAATGCCATGTGCTACCTTAACACTTGACCTCCTTTTGGTCTTGGAAAAGATTTTTATGTTTCCAAAGCGTAACTCCCCCTAAAAATATGGTAAACTTCCATCATTGCACCAACAATGACTTGGGGTTCCTAAATAATTAGGAAAACCAAAACTCAAAGTTTTGAGGTTTAAAATTCAATAATGAAACTAAACCTCAACCGAAACTTCACTTTGGTTTTTCTTAACCAATCCATACTTGTTTTCATCATGAAAACTCATGTAAACATTATTTAGGGTATACTTTATCAGGGAAAAATAGTTTTTTATGAAAATACTTCCTACTTTCAAAGATTGACACAAATTTGAAAACTCTTGAAAACTTCAATGTTTTCTCCTAATTTGTATCTAACTTTTCAATGATGATTACTATCAAAAGATAGTCTTCACCAAGATTTTTCAAAAGTATTTTGAAATCATTTTCAAAACTAATATCCAACCACGTTCTTTGGGCTCAATGCACATGACTTGTACATTAGTTTTCCCAATGATTGGAAGACACATAACTATGTGTTTTGATGAACCTAAAACTCAACAAGATGCACTAGATCAGCATCTTGAGTTTTATTCACCATCTTAACATCTCACTTGTATCTAACGTGTATTAAAATACATACAAGTCACCTTATAGTTCTTTGTGAGATGTATATTTGGTCTTGCCCTAAACTAAGGGATCATGCATCTCTATCTAGGCATTGTAAAAATCATGATCATCCATCTAGGATGTCACTTGATATGATCCCTCTTGTTGGAACACTTCCATACATAATAAATGTCTTTTGTCCTTAATTACAAGGAATTGACATACTGCATGATGATTAATGACATACATCAAAATAAGAAAAGCATGCTATAACTACATGATATATGCATGACATGACATGGTATTTTTATATTTTTCATAATAAAATGTGAATGCTAAATATGATGTCATGGCATATGATGGGCAAACAATCATGACAAGTTAGCATAAATAAAATGTACCTAGATAATCTATCTAAGTATCCTTAATTCTTAGCTATACCTTAAAATTAAATCCTAGATTGCCCAATTTCATCAAGAAAGTGCCAAACCCAATTTTGACATTTCTTTTTTCCTTTCTAAATTTGTGTCATTTTTAAATTAAACAAATTCCTCAAAGTATGACACATTTTATTCTTTCAAAGAGTATATGAAATCAAATTAAGGCTTAGATTCACCTTTAACCTTCTAAGAAAATGCCAAAACCCCCAACTTGGCATTTCTTATCCTTTTCCAAATGTGTCAATTTAAATTAGATTTAACTCCTCAAATTTTGACACATTTTTGCTCTTCAAGGCTTTAAGCACATTTGATTAAAGCATGGGTTTTCTCTTAATTCCTTAAGAAAGTATCAAAATTCTAACTTGATTTTTCTTATACTTTTCTTAAGTGTGCCAAGTTAGATTACGTTCAACTCTTCAAATTTTGGCACATATATTACTCTCTCAAAGAGTAACCCAATAACCTTTTTCTTTTTCAAAGGTTAACAATAACCTTGAAAATGCTCTCAAGTGTCAACTTTACAAAGGTTGGGTTAACTACCTTTCCAATTGGAGTTGACACTCTCTAACCTATCTAGGGTGTAGAGAATATGCTCCTAGGAACCCAAAACCTATTGGTGCTCCTTGGATGCTCTAGGTACTCACTAGGGATGACTTCCATAGATACCTTCCTAAGGACCTTTCTAAGCTTCTTAGAAGCCTTGGTCACTTCCACTAGGTCACTTCTAGGGCTAACTCCCCTTGTAACCTTATTTGTGACTTTGTTTGGCCTTTTTGGAGCCTTAGTCACCTTTACTAAGTCAACTCTAGGGATGACCTCCCTTGTGACCTTCTTTGTGACATTATTAGACTTCTTAGAAGTCTTAGTCACATTGGTCTTTGCAAAAGTACTCTTAGGGACAACTTCCCTTGTACTTTTAGCTTGACCACTAAACCTAGGGTTGGTCCCATAACTATATGGAACCCTATGAAAGGAAGTCACATCCTTCTTGGCTTTAGGTTTGTATCCCAAACCTATATAGCCATTGGATGGCTCTTGTCTAACTTTTCCTAGGTTATGCTCATTTTGACCCCTAAGAATATTTTCCATTCTTGCTAGGGTTCTTTCTAAATTATCAAGTCTTGACCTCAAGACTTGGTTTTCCGTCATTGAATCCATAGACTTAGATTTTTCTTGACCCCTATGAGCATTTCTATATCTAGGCATATATATATAATCCTTAGAGTTATTGCCTAAATTGTTATTTACCTTCCTAGCCTTAGGTGTGATAAATCTAGCATGAGGAGGGATATATTTATCCTTAGATTTATCATGCATTCTATTTTCATGATAAATAGCATTATAACGATTTAAATTTGAACTAGCATTCAAGTTAGGGTTTACCTCCCTTACCCTTGAAGCTCTCTTCTTCTCCCACTTCTTCAAGTGCACCAATTTCTTGAGCTCTCCTCTCCTTGGGCACTTTGTGTGGTAGTGACCCCACTCACCACATGTAAAGCACCTAATGTGCTTCTTCTTCTCCTTCTTCTTCTTCCTACAACTCACATTAGTTTCTAAATTAACTTTAGTGAGTTTAGGGTTTACCTCCTTTACCTTCTTGAGTGAAGGACACATACTCTTGTAGTGCCCCATCTTACCACATTCAAAGCATTTGATGTGGTCCTTTGTGCTCTTCTTGGTAGTTGAGGTGGAGGGTTGAGCTTCCAAGATCTCCTCTTCCTTGGATTGCTCTTCTTCCTCTTCACTTGAAGATGTCGATGATTCCACTTCTTCCTCCCTTGAAGATGTGGATGATACCTCCTCATCTTCCTTCTCCTCCTCGGATGTTGATCTTATGTCAACATCGGATTGGTCTTTCTCTTCTTGGACCAATGAGCCCTTCTCCTTGGACTCCTCTACTCCTTGGAATTGTGACGGGTCTTCATGATAGACAATGATCTTTTTCCAAAGATCACATGCACTTGTGCATTCACCTACACTCACAATAATATTAGAAGGTAGTAAATTATGCAAAATTCTCGTTACCTCCTTGTCCGCCTCCGATTGCTCTCGTTGCTCTTCGGTTCAATGCCGAGATCAGAGGCGTTTACCCTTCTTGTCCGTAGGAGCTTCAAATGGGTCACTCAAGACAACCCATTGATTCCAATCCATTTGGAACCATGTCTCCAACCGCTTCCTCCAATAATTGAAGTCTTCTTTGTCATACGGAGGTGGAATTCGGATATCCCATCCGAGCGGTCCTTCGGACTCCATCTTCTTCTTCCTCTAGCTTCTTGCTCTCTTGGCGGTTAGTCCGTAGAAGAGTGACCTCGCTCTGATACCAATTGTTGAAAGATCGGTGGCCGCTAGAGGGGGGGAATAGCGTCTCACCCAAATCGATGGCTTCCTACGTATTCGTTAGTGCGCAAGTAGAATAATACAATACAAATTATGAATACGAAAGATAAAGAAAAGAAAAAGCAAACCAATGCACGTCGATGTAACGTGGTTCGGAGATGATGCTCCTACTCCACGGCTATCCGTAAGGTGGACGATCCCTCAATCCGTCGGTGGATTAGTCCCCGGAAACTCCGGCTATCTCAAACCGCTCCTTGTGGGTGGAGAAACCTCACCACAACTTCAACCAAGAACACTTGGACACAAGAGATCCTTGAGCACTTTGGTGACTACTAATTACGCTTTAACCAAGTCTAATTTCGTCACCTTGGCCGGCCATCCCAAGCTCCTTCTTATAGAGCTTGGAACAAATCAGTAAGCTGATTTGCCCGTTACCAGTCGACTGGTCCTTGCACCAGTCGACTGGTGTCAGCCCAACGGCTCTCTACAGTGCACCAGTCGACTGCTACAGTCACCAGTCGACTGATACAGTACTGCTACAGTAACACTACATTACTGCTACAGTACGCTGCAGTACTGCTACAGTAAACCCTAATTCTAAGATTTTACCTCCCGTACATTCACTCAGCACTCGTTCTCACCCGACCAACCTAGACCTAGCCTTCTAGCCTCCTTCATCAGTCTTGTGTCCCTCGGATGCCTCCCCATCCTTCACGTCTTGCCTTCTGGAACTTCCATCAGCCTTGTCATTATTGTCGGGTCTTCCTTTGCCAAGAGGCTCCTCACCTCCGGGACTTCATCCATTGCCAAGTCACACTTGGATTTACGTTGCCAAGACTACATACTTGGACTTACACCCCCAAGACTCATCCTTGGACTTTCCTCCTTTGCCAAGATCACACTTGGACTTTCCTTGTTGTACCTGTATCCTGCACACTCACAATGCATATCAAGTACAACAATAAACCTAACTTAAACCTTTGCCCAAACATCAAAACTTAGGGCACCTAGATTGCTCCAAAAGTTCTTAGTCTAGCTATGAATCGGGGGTGGCGTCTTCACCAACTTGATGTCAAAAATATGTTTCTTAATGGTCACTTTGAAGAGGAGGTTTATATGTCAAAATCTACGGGTATGCGCAGTGCTAAGTTTCCAGATCATGTGTGTCGTTTACATAAGGCGCTTTATGGCCTGAAGCAGGCTCCACGCGCCTGGTATTTGGAGTTTCACACTTTCTTGGTCTCTCTTGGCTTTGTCGCATCTCGGGCTGATACCTCCTTATTTGTTTATTTTCGGGATGACACTCTTATCTATTTCCTTGTATATGTTGATGATCTAATCATTACAGGGAGTCATGCTTTTTCTGTTGACGTCATAGTATGTAAACTTTATGCAAAATTTGCGATTAAGGATTTTGGGGCTCTTTCCCTCTTCTGCGGTGTTGAGGTTTGCCCAACCTCAAATGGCCTTCTCTTGTCTCAACAAAAGTATGTCATTGATCTTCTCTCCAAACACATCATGCTTGACTCTAAGCCAGTCTCCATTTCTATTGTTGTCGCCTCTCATCTTATTTTACATAATAAGTCTTCGTTTTTTTATGCGACTAAGTTCCGACAAGTGGTTGGGAGCTTACAACATTTCCGTATGACTCGTCCTGATATTTCCTTTGTCGTCAACAAGCTCTCATAGTTTATGCATACTCCTTCAGAGAAGCATTGGGGTGCTATAAAGTGTCTACTTCGGTATCTCGATAGTACTAGGGATCTTAGCATTCGTCTTCTTACGTATACACCTTTTACTCTTCATAGTTTCTCTAATGTGGACCGGGCAGGAGATCCAGATGATCGGTGTTCTACGGGTGCATTTATTATTTTTCTGGGTGCTAATCCGGTTCCTACAAATCTACCAAACAACGCACAATGTCACATTCTTCAACTGAGACTGAATATCGTGTCATTGCCTCTACCGCATCTGAGATCCAATGGATTAAATCACTTTTGACAGATCTGCTTCTTCCGGTTACGACGCCTGTTGTGCTTTTTACTGATAATTTGGATGTCACCTATTTTTCAGCTAATCCTGTTTTTCACTCTTGGATGAAGTATCTGGCTATTGACTATCACTTTGTTCGTGATCTGGTGCAAACCTCCGAACTACGAGTTACTCATATTCCTGCTGAGGATCAGTTAGTTGATGTACTTACCAAGTCACTTTCTCAACCTCAGTTGTTTGCTATTTGCAGCAAAATTGATGTCATTTCTAGGACACCATCTTGAGGGGGTGTATTAGAAAATAATTATTACTATTAAATACTTATTTGTTTACTAGTTATTAGAGAATAATTATTATTAAGAAATACTTATTTGTTTTTTTATTTTATATGTTTTTCTATTTTTCACTTATAATGATATTTATATACCACATATTATCATTAATAAAATATATGAATTCTATCGTCAATACTGAATACCAATATCAATTAAAAAAAAAAGAAATCCTCGTAGTATCTGAATGGAAAGCGGGATTCTCCTTTCGGGAATGCAACTCTTAATTTACTCGACCCAGAGCATAAAAGGTTTGGAGGACAATTCAAGTTGCCTCACCACAGGAGCAAGAATAATGACAGAAATACTTGAGAGTTCTATGAGTGCTAACCATGGAGGATACTAAAATCACCAAAAGCTTGATTGTTGAGCCACCACTGTTCTTGCCGGATACAATTTCATATTAAAATGTTCTCTAATTTCCTTCTAGACCGCAAAACTTTATGCATACTGACCAAGCATTGAAATCTATAAACAAGAATATCATTGCAGGGCTAATCATAATTTATCATTGGGCTTTATCTCAATTCATAGACAAAGCTCATCATAAGTTATCGACTTTGGTGACAGTATTAAGTGCTAAAATTAGTAGATATTTTATTCTATCCTCAACAATCTGTATGTTGTGAAATGCAGTTTGGAAATCCTCATGCATTCGTATTGCATGATATTCAGAAATAAAAACAATCAAAAGTATTATATAAGCAAGATGCAATTTTCCAATCTTTTTTATTACTTTATTTTTTCCTTATGTAAAAAAATATATCATGTCATCTCCTCAAGCATTTCCAACCAGTTCAAATGTGGATATCCAGGACCACAAGTGCAGAGAAAATATAGAAACTCTGGAGTCACTTGAAATAAGTTCTACAAAGAAAAATCAAATTATGTTCAACTTGTAACAACCTCAAGATTTAAGCATTACCAGCGTATGCTGGTTCTTGGGCAGACAATCCCAGCGAAGAAGCAACTTTATTCTTCAAATCAGTCAGATCAATCACGGCAGAAATTTCTTCCTTTATCTCCCTCTCCAATTGTTCTATTTTTTCTCCATTAGAACCACTTGCGATCTCTGCCTTCAGTTCGTCTATCTTGCTTCTTAGACCAGCTTTCTCTACTGCTGCCTCTATTTCCTTCCTCACCAACTTGTCAACCACCGTCAACTCCTCTTCTAAGCCTGGTGGTGCTATTGGTGATTTCGACTTGCCCAAACCCACCACCTCAAGATTCACAGATTTTAGCATCTCTTTTAGCTCTTCATTTGCTGCCTCCACTGCTTCAATCTGATCTGCATCTAACACTGTTCCGCTAGCCACCAGGGCACGTGCAGTTCTCAAGACTTCCATCTTGGTCTTCAACTTATCCAGGAGTTTCTCATTGATCTCTTCCTTCAGTTTCTCTACCTTCTCATTCTGGTTCTGTGACCTTTTCTCTTCAGGTATCTGATTTTGTAATGTGTTGACCTTTGATAGCACTTCAAGCTTCTGTTTCAGTTGCGGGAATGACTCAGGATGGTCAAACTTTTGTCTAAATTCTTGAACCAGTCTATCAGCCCTTTCTTTTAAAGTTGGATCAACTGTTTCAGAAGGAGATTTGGATAATTCATTTCTAAGATTCTCCAGCTCCTCTTGTAGGCCCAAAGAAATGAAAGCATTTGTCATTTCCTGGTCTACTTCTTCCCTCACTTGCTCTATTCCTGCACCAGAAATAGGTAAATCAGCTGAAAGTGAAGAAATCTTCACCTCCTCCGCACTACTTTCGGCTGGTATCAACTTTGTGTCCTCCTTCTTCATACGTCTCTTTTTCACTGGGTCCACAGGTGGGCTTTCAACAAATCCCCCAAGTATCCGATACTTCATGTATCGCTGGTGAAGTAAGCTATCAGTGTCCAGTTCAGAGAGCTCCTGAATTAATAACATTAAGTCATTATGGATTCTAAAACAAAATAATGAAAACTAAAATACAATAAAGTGAACTATATGCAAAGCTAAGGTTCTTGTTTTACTGTAAGCTACGAAGAAAGGTGCTAGTTTATGAAACAGAATAAAAAAGAAACCAATGTGAGTAGGTAGTTGTAAAGAGAGATGAATAAGTGAAGATGACATTTCAATGCATTTCTCATGTAATCATCGATTAACTCTACATCACACAGATTCATAAATATAGACCTCCATGGCTTTCATGACAGCTAACTTGATTTGTTGGGAAGTCCAAGTTGGATCCAAGTGTGCACCACCTAGTGGTTCCTGAATAACATGAAAGATCACAAGAGTAAATATATGCAGGAAATTGTACTAGCCGATGATTACACCACAAAAAGCTGACTGGATAAAACCATATTGCCCGAGAATGATACCAAAAACAAAAGAACAAAATTGTGCCTACGCATACAATAGGTAACAATTTACCTCACAGCATAGGTTACATTAAGATCCATAGTCTATTAGATCAGTGAGGTCACCAACTTAACCAATTTAGCTCACAGCATAGGTTAAATGATGATCCATGGCATGTAAATTAGGTGACAGACTTCACAGAAGAAATGAATTCATTTATATTTCACACTTGATTACTTTTGACATATACCTGGAATCGAGGTACACACTTGACACGATGGCAGCGAGACTAGATTGGCCTCTCCAATCAAACATGGGCATTGACGAAGCTATACTAAAACTTACAGATACTAGCATGTTTTCAACAAACATCATGCTCTTGCACCATCCAACATATAGACATTGTGTTGATTATGTTAATATCACAGAAAAAATGAATAGGCCAATATCTTCTCACAAAATTTGTTCTAGGCCAAGACAAACTGATGAAGATCCAAGGTCAAATTGATAAATAGTAAATTGTTTGAGGACGATTCCCAAACTAAACTTAGCAGTTGGCTATATGAAAGAAAAGGAGTGTTCAAATTGATTATAGCTAAAATGAAAACCAGTGTTGATTCGAAAAAGAAAAAGTAGCATAATTCTACTTACTGGAATAATCCCATCAGCAATCTTCAATCTGCGCAGTGACTTGGGTGTGATTCTTAGTCTCTCAGCTGCCTGAAATAAGTTATAAAAAATGGTCAAACTGAAAACATCTTATTCTATACGCACTAAAAACATTATACCTTAGGAGCCGCCTGAGAGTTTTTCCACAAAATTGCAGCACAAGCCTCGGGGCTGCTCAAAATAGACAACTTGTAACAAATATATTGCGGTAGAGAAAATGAACCAAAATATATTAATGTAAATGAAAGGAAATATATATAGATATGCAAGGGGAAATGTATAAGAGATGGGAACATCTAAAAGGACTTTAATGTGCAACAAATACAAGGATAAATTGTCATTATAAACATTATTATCAGTAAACCCAGAACCATCTTTTTATTTAGGAACAGAAGATTGGAGTTTGGTTTTAATAACCAATCTTTGGGTCCTCAACTAAACAGTAACTTAATTTTGCAAGGCTAATTCTCTTTAGTTGTGATGGAGAATTAGAAATGAAATTTCTAGCAGATGAAAGAAAATAAAAGATCACCTGGCAACATAAAAGACAGAATTTTCCAACATCAGTAGCTTGTTAGCACAGCAAATAGCAAGAGCACCACCAGATCCACCTTCACCAATCACAATAGATACCATTGGAACCTTTAGGCCAAACATTTCCCTTAAATTGAAGGCAATTGCCTCACCCTGGATTATTAAACAAATCATACACTTAGCGATTGATAGTCCAAAGAGTATAAATAACATTAGTGTTTGCAAGAAAATAAGTACCATACCTGGCCAAGTTCTTCAGATTTAAGGTCAGCAAATGCACCAGGTGTGTCTACAAATGAGATGATTGGAAATCCGTGGTGATCAGCATACCTCATCAAGCGCAAGGCCTTCCGGTATCTGCAATATAAAATGTAACTTTCACTGGTGATTGGTTGTAAGCTATGCAAAATATTATTTTAATCTAGCTATGCTCTCAACATATTTAGCATATGACCAACCTACAAACATTAAAACATATGATTTAAAAATTATTTTTAAAATCTAAAATTTAAAAGGAGATATATTTTTGGATGTGTTGAATTTATGTCTTATTTATTTCTAGAGTTTAACAAAATTACAAAGGTAAAAGTCATTTAAGAAGTAAGATCCTACAGAATGAAGGAAAGCAACAAAATCAAGAATATTCATCAATTCATTACCCATGTGGAGTTGGCATTCCAAAATTCCGTTTAATATTTTCTTTAGTGTTCCTGCCTTTCTGGTGACCAATAAACATGTAGGTCTTTCCATCTATACTTCCAAGACCTGTAACAATGGCAGGATCATCATAACCTGCACGGTTACCATGGAGCTCAACCCACTGCATGAGATAAAATAATGGTGAGCAAAAGCAGCAATTTTAAGTCATGACCAAAAAAAAAAACTCAATGCATGAGAATACCTTATCAGTGATGTTCAAAACATGATCAAGGAATGTTGGTCTATTGGGATGACGAGCCATTTGCAGCCTTTGAATTGGAGTAAGTTTTGAGTATAAATCTTTCACAGCCTGAAATTTTCCAACATAAGACATGACCATCTTATTAAATAAAGTCCTTTTGATTTCTTGTATAAGTAAGCAAGTAAGGACTGACAATCTCTTCTAGCATTCACAAACGAAATGAAATATGCATTTAACAATTTAGATTACGGATGGATGGCAACACATGGCAAGCACGGTTTTTCTGAAGATGATATTTTCCAAAGTCCACTTTATGGCATCACATGTTAATAGATAGATCAAAATTGTAAAAGCACAAAACACACAAGATCAGAATACAGGCAAGAAAATCTTAGGTTTTCATCAAGAGAAGAAAAGAACATGGATCTCTAGGATTCCTCAAGAAAAGAGAAAACGGATATTGGCGAAAAGAGGATAAAAGAGAGATTATCTGAACATGGTTTAAAATTTCATTTTTTCCCAATCAGCAAAGGCAAAACTTTTCGTTCCGCCAGCCAACTACACACAAGAAGGCCTGATATTCTTGGTATGCAGTGGTGTAACGGACAAGGCTCAACACACATCTTGCAAGGAGGATAGATGCTCAGCATCCTCAAATGTCTTCCACAATCCTTCATGATCACCTTCTTTGCGAGTATGAATCCATCTTCAAAGCATCCTTCACAACCACCCTCTTTGCAAAAGAGGATCCATCCATGGCTGTTGGATCTTCCATTAGGGCAGATTCTGTTGGTGCGGGTAGCACTAACGGTCTAACCTAGGTTTTGATGAATGACAAATAGGTTAAGTTAGTTTTGTTGTTGTCTGACACTTTGATCGAGTGTGCAGGAGAAGTCCAGACAGGTCGACGGGCTGACCGGATGTCTGGCACGAAGTCCAGCTAGGTCGACGGGCTGACCGGATAGCTGACGAGAAGTCCAAGCGGGTCGACGGGCTGACCGGACGCTTGGAAAGAAGTCCAGCTAGGTCGACGGGCTGACCGGATAGCTGGCGAGAAGTCCAGACGGGTCGAAGGGCTGACCGGACGTCTGGCAGGTAAGTAAGGTAAGTCACTGGAGGGGAGTGATTGCGAGGAAGCATTCCCGGGAAGGGAACATTAGGCGTCGATCCGGCTTAGATCCATTTCGGATATCTAAGTCGAGATCGTGACTAGATTCCGGTCTCGGAAAGACGGAATCTAAGTCATACTTTTTCTGTTAATTCATACCTTATAAATTGTGCTAACAATCTGTGTTGCAGGATATATTTTGCCTCGGACTAACCTTGTTTTGCAGGAGAAGGAATCTCTGGAAAAAGGTGGTCCGGGCGCCCGGAGGGAATCCGGACGCCCGGAAGGGATCCGGGCGCCCGGAAGGGATCCGGGCGCCCGGAGGCAAGTTTTATCCTCTGCGTCGCCTCGCCACGTGGAACATCCTGACTGGACTTGCCACGTCGCACCAGGGCGCCCGGAAGGGATCCAGGCGCCCGGAGCAGCATATAAAAGAAGCCCCAGGGGTGGAGCTTCAAAAACAATCATCTCAAAATTCCCAGATTGCTTTGCTGCTCTATGCTCCAGCGACGCTGACAAACCTCCGACAACGCGCCCTTGCTCTTTAAGTTTTCTTTTCTGTCGGTATAGCTTTGTGTTTTGTTTCATTAGCATTTCTTGTACTCTTTTCTGTAATCATATTCGAATTGCTAGTGATTGCCCAACGAAAGTGGTCAAGGACCATGGGCCTTCGAGTAGGAGTCGTCACAGACTCCGAACGAAGTAAAATCAATTGTGTTCATTTACTTTTCCGCTGCGTACTTTTACACTCGAGTTTTCGAATCGATATTCACCCCCCCTCTATCGAACGATCACGGTCCTACAAGTGGTATCAGAGCAGGTACCGCTCTGATTTGGTGCAACCACCAATCAGACAGGGGGTGAAAAATTAATTTTTTTTCTTTCGATTTTCAGTTTTACGGTGCAATTAAATCTAAATTGGTGCAACACCAATTTAGATACTTCTATTATTTTCTTCCGCACTACTAATCCAAGACCAAGTCTTGGGATTTTTTTTGTTTTCTTTCTTCTGTGCGCAGGACTAAAATGTCTCAGACAGAAGGATTCAGCACAGTACGACCTCCACTCTTCAATGGGGACGATTTTCCGTACTGGAAGAAGCGCATGGAGGTTTACCTCAAAACAGACTTCGACCAATGGATGAGCGTTACGAGACCCTATAAAATTCCAGCAGACAACTCCGGGAATATACTGGATCCTGAAGACTGGATAGCAGATTTGAAGAAAAAGGCGTCAACAGAAAATAAAGCGATCAACACTCTACAGTGCGGATTAACAAGAGAAGAACTGAACAGAGTCGGTCCACACAAAAACGCTAAAGAGCTGTGGGACAAATTGATCGAGTTGCACGAGGGAACGAGCGACGCCAAGGTAACAAAACGAGACCTGCTTTTAAATAAAATTCTTAATATAAAAATGCAGGAAGGTGAAACGGCGAATCAGCTCCATGCGAGGATCAAGGATATCCTCAACGGGCTTCATGCGATAGGCCACCAGATGGAAAATAGAGACTTAATAAGGTACGCATTAAATGCTTTTCCACGTAATAGTTTGTGGGCACCAATCGTAGATGCCTACAAAATTTCAAAAAATCTTTCTAAGTTAAAATTAGACGAGCTTTTCTGTGAATTAGAATTACATGAACAAACTAATGCTGGAGCCGAGAAAGGTATAGCTTTATTTGCAGGTTCCTCCAAAGAAAAGAGGAGCAAGCCTGAATATGAGGAAGATTCCGACCAAGACTCCGAAGACGAAGAACGCCTGGTGAACTTGGTAAGAAAAATGTTCACCAAGAGAAAAAGGAGCTTCAGCAAAAAGGACCTTCAAAAGATCAGTTCTCCCTCAGAACAAAAGAACATGACTTGCTTCGGCTGCAATAAAAAGGGACACTACAAGAACGAATGCCCAATGAAGTTCGACAAACCGAAGCCAACCAAAAAGAAGGCCCTCAAAGTAACGTGGGACGACTCCTCGGACGAATCGGAGGAAGAAGAGCAGAAACATCAGAGCCACCTTGCACTGATGGCCCGCGAAGCTGAAACAGAAGACGAGTCAGAAGATGAAGACGGGTCTGAACCCGAAACAAGCCACGAGTCCATACTCGTTTCCGAAGGCCCGAATGAGGTATATTTTAATTTAAACAAAAATTTTTTTAGAATTATTTCCTGTTTAAATAGTAAATTAATCAAAATAGAAAATGAAAACAAATCACTTCTTGAGGAAAATCAAAACCTCAAGGAACAAATCAAAAATTCAAATCCAACTCAAGATCTAACACTTGAGGAGGAGAATTTATTATTAAAAAATGAGATTAACAATTTAAAAGAAATGCTAGAAAAATTTACAGCAAGATCAAAAAATCTTGACTTAATCCTAAGCAATCAAAAAGCATGTTATAATAAAACCGGACTCGGATACAAGTCGAACTCAAATAAAACTTTTAAGTCATTAATGACTCAATACAAATCAACTAATCAAGCTTGTGTTCCAAAAGCGTGTCTGACCACGCAAGTAGGACTTAATCAATATTATATACCTAAAGAAAAAGTATATTATATAAACTCGATTAAACCAAATAAAAAACCAAAATACAAACCTAAATCGAAAAATTCAAAATTGAAAACTCAACAAAATATAAATTATCACCAAGTTAATTATAACTATAAAAGGAATCGACACAAACCTAAAACCAAAATTTAAACTAATGGCCAATAATTCAGGGGGAGGCTCCAGAATAGCTGGCACCTCCAAAACTAACTTACCCGACAGGGTAACCTAAAACAAACTAACCCGGCAGGGTAATTAGGATTAGTTAAAAAGAGACGTAAACTTGAATCATGGTACTGATGAAGTTTTTGGATGATAGTACATTAGGGAAACTTGGGCATTGCATGTCTAGAAAGATATGGTTTCGATCTGATGCATTTGGCCAAGTGGAACTGACTGAAGCTACCCTTAAATGAATCCTAACCAGTTAGACCAAGATTTAGTACTAAGCTCCGTGGATAGGACTATTCGGAAAACCTCGAAAGGTTGGTTACTTCTAATGACGTCCATGTGACTCACCAAGCTTAGAAGTTTATCCGAAGATTGCCTATTTGTGGAGACCAAAGCTAAATCTGAATCTAACACAAGTTAAACCAAAACTCCATAATTAAAAATCCAATTTCATCTCACAAAATCATAGGATTCCCTGATTGATAATATAGATCGAGTGAGATGAATAAGGCTTAAATTTACTTAAAAATTAATTTCAAAATTTTAATTTTAAAAATAAATTTCAAAATTTTAATTTTAAACTTAAAAATTAATTTCAAAATTTTAATTTTAAACTTAAAATTTTAATTTTAAACTTAAAAATTAATTTCAAAATTTTAATTTTAAACTTAAAAATTAATTTCAAAATTTTAATTTTAATTTTAAAATTAATTTCAAAATTTTAAATTTAAACTTAAAAATTAATTTCAAAAATTTTAATTTTAAACTGAAAATTTTAATTTCAAAATTTTAATTTTAAACTTAAAAATTAATTTCAAAATTTTAACTTTAAACTTAAAAATTAATTTCAAAATTATTTTTTTAAACTTAAAAATTAATTTTAATTTTAAACTTAAAAACTAATTTCAAAATTTTAATTTTAAACTTAAAAATTAATTTCAAAATTTTAATTTTAACTTAAAAATTAATTTCAAAATTTTAATTTTAAACTTAAAAATTAATCTCAAAATTTCAATTTCAAACTTAAAACTCACTTTAATTTTAAAACTTAACTTAAATAATGCCTGCTCAAAAATAAAAAGACTAACTTTAAATCCTACTTACTATAGGAAACCAAGTGGATTTTGGACAGTGGTTGCTCCAAACATATGACTGGAGATCACACCAAGTTCACTCAACTCACTTACAAAAGCTTAGGAACAGTTGTCTTTGGAAACAACGGCAAACTCAAGGTAATTGGTATAGGTAATATTGAATTAAAAATAGACTTTATAATTACAAATGTTTTACTTGTTGAAAATTTTAAATATAATCTTCTGAGTATAAGTCAATTATGTGATACTAGGTATAAGGTCAAATTTCTATCCACAGAATGTTTAATCAAACATCTAGATAATCCTACCATAAGCCTAAAAGGTTTTAGAAAAGACAACATCTATGCCATCAACTTAACCACTTCTTCCATTAAGTGTTATTTAACACAAAAAGAAGAAACATGGTTATGGCATAGAAGAATGTCTCACACCAACTTTAGAAATATAAGCAAATTAAATGGACTTGTGAGAGGCTTACCAAAATTACCTAACTTAGATTCAACCATATGTAATGCTTGTCAACAAGGTAAACAAACTAAATCCACTCACAAACAAACAAATCAGCCACAAACTAACTCAATATTAGAACTTCTACATTTAGACCTTTTTGACTCCCATGGAGTTAAATCTATAAATGGAAACTTATATTGTTTAGTAATTATAGATGATTATTCTAGGTTTACTTGGGTAAAATTCTTAAAACATAAAGATGAAACTTTTGAAATCTTTATAAATTTCTGCAAACAAATTGAAAACGAAAAAGATATTAAAATTAAAAGAATTAGGAGTGACAACGGGGGAGAATTTAAAAATCACAACTTTAACAGATTTTGTCTTGAAAATGGTTACCATCATGAATTTTCATGCCTTAAAACCCCCCAACAAAATGGGTATTCAAAAACAAATTAAGTGAAACTGGGGAAATTACTAGAAATAAGGCTAGGCTAGTTGCCAAAGGGTTTAGTCAGGTTGAAGGACTTGACTATGATGAGACCTATGCCCCAGTAGCAAGATTAGAAAGTTATGCAGCCCACAAGGGATTCAAACTATACCAAATGGATGTTAAGTCTGCCTTTTTTAATGGACTAATTAAAGAAGAAGTTTATGTAGATCAGCCTCCTGGGTTTGAAAGTCTAGAACACCCTGATTATGTTTTTAAGTTAAAGAAAGCATTATATGGACTTAAACAAGCACCCAGGGCATGGTATGAAAGACTAACATCTTACTTAACATCTAAAGGATTCAACCAAGGTCAAATTGACCCAACCTTGTTTGTTAAATCATTAAATACAGACATATTTATTGCACAAATATATGTAGATGATATAATATTTGGTTCAACAAATTCAGAATTTTTAGAAGAATTTATTAATCTAATGGAAAAAGAATTTGAAATGAGCTTAGTAGGAAAATTAACTTATTTCTTATGATTACAAATCAAACAAACAAATGAAGGAAATTATATTTATCAACACAAATACACTAAAGAATTACTTAAAAAATTCAGAATGGAAAATACAAAAGAAATAAAAACACCTATGGCAGTAAACACAATCTTAGATAATGACCCAAATGAAAAATCAGTTGATTTAAAACATTATAGGAGTGCAATAGGTAGCCTACTGTACTTAACTGCAAGCCGACTTGATATTTTATTTGCAGTTAGTATGTGTGCTAAATACCAAACTTGTGCTAATGAATCCCATTTGACACAAGTTAAAAGAATTTTTAGATATCTTAAGGGAACAACAAATGTAGGAATTTGGTATCCTAGGACTAATAATTTTGAACTAATAGGGTATTCTGACTCAGATTATGCTGGATGTAAATTAGACCGCAAAAGCACAAGTGGTGGATGCCAATTATTAGGTTCATCACTTGTCAGCTGGTTTAGTAGAAAGCAACATTGTGTTGCTCTATCTACAACTGAATCAGAATACATAGCTATAGGCGAATGTGTTGCACAATTATTATGGATGATGCATACTCTAAAAGATTTCAACTTAAATATCACAAATGTAAAAGTACTAATTGACAATATAAGTTCAATTAACTTAACCAAGAACCCTGTGCATCATTCAAGAACCAAACATATTGAAATTAGGCACCACTTTATCAGGGATCATGTTACTAAAGGTGATATTGAACTCAAATACATTGAGTCCAAATCAAATTTAGCTGACATTTTCACAAAACCACTCCCTAAAAGTAAATTTAGCAACTTACGTCGAAAATTAGGGATGTGCTTAATAGACTAGGATTTTTCAAAATCGTTTTCAAAAATAATTGTTTTCAGATTATAAGTTAAACCTGTTTGTTTTCAAAACTTTCCATTTTTAGATTTTCAAAAACAGTTTTGGCCTTAGACTAGTTTTGAATCCTTAGAAAGCATGTACCCATAGGACTAGTTTTTGAGCATCTCACCAACACCTTAGGTTTACCTTGCGTGTGTTTGATAAACATAGAAAGGGGTGAGATGCATAGGCCAACTGTCTGGACTTAAGATGCTTATTTCAGTGCATCAGCATAAGTCTGGATGTTAAATACAAATCAGACAGTAATCAGATTAAGTTCATCAGTCAAGTCAAACACTGACTGCTTATAATCAACTTAATCTGACTAACCAAGTGAAAGCTACTATCTTCTGATAGTTAGTTAGTACATAATTGGTTAGACAACTGTTTAATTTTAAGTGTCAAGTTCAGGGGGAGAAATGAATTAAAATCTTGTATGTTTTTGTACATCTATTTTAAAACTAACTTATTTTTGAACACCAGTCCTCAAAAAGTTAAATTTAACTGAGTGTTTGAAAAATTGGAAGTTTAAAAAACCCACCTAATTTTTTATAACTCAATTTTAAAGTTGAAAATTATTACAAATTTAAACTTATTCAGTTTTGTAACATATGCTTGAAAATTAAACTTTCCAAACTTAGCTTTTTAGCCTTAACAATTTATTTTGGCTAAAATTTTACTTGTTTTTTTTGAAAAATCTAAATTTGAAAAACCGGATTTGAAAATTTTACACGTTTGAAAAGTTAAACTTGATTAACTTTAAACTTATACTTTTCAAAATTCTACTTGACTCCCCCAAGTCAACTTGACTATCCTTTTAAATTGGTTTTAAAATTGTACTTTTTTCAGTATGTTTGAATTTTGAATCAAACTTAGAAATTTTCCAAAATTAGCTGTTTCTTAAATTAATAAACTTTTACAGTAACTCTACACTATGCTTGTTTACCCTTGCCTATTTTTGCTGAATGCCAAAGGGGGAGGGTTAGGTGGTTAAGTTAGCTAAACTTAATTGAAAACACTAAAACTAACTTTAGAAACCATGTACCTGTTTTATTTATTTATTTTTGCGTCTTTTCACTGACTTAACCAGGTTGTCATTCCATCAAAAAGGGGGAGATTGTTGGTGCGGGTAGCACTAACGGTCTAACCTAGGTTTTGATGAATGACAAATAGGTTAAGTTAGTTTTGTTGTTGTCTGACACTTTGATCGAGTGTGCAGGAGAAGTCCAGGTCGACGGTGGGATGTCTGCACGAAGTCCGGTAGGTCGTGACCGGATAGTGGCGAAGTCAAGCGGTCGACGGTGGCCGGACGCTGGAAGAAGTCCACTAGGTCGACGGTCGACCGGATAGTGGCGAGAAGTCCGGACGGGTCGAAGGGCTGACCGTCTGGCAGGTAAGTAAGGTAAGTCACTGGAGGGGAGTGATTGCGAGGACGCGTTCCCGGGAAGGGAACATTAGGCGTCGATCCGGCTTAGATCCATTTCGGATATCTAAGTCGAGATCGTGACTAGATTCCAGTCTCGGAAAGACGGAATCTAAGTCATACTTTTTCTGTTAATTCATACCTTATAAATTGTGCTAACAATCTGTGTTGCAGGATATATTTTGCCTCGGACTAACCTTGTTTTGCAGGAGAAGGAATCTCTGGAAAAAGGTGGTCCGGGCGCCCGGAGGCAAGTTTTATCCTCTGCGTCGCCTCGCCACGTGGAACATCCTGACTGGACTTGCCACGTCGCACCAGGGCACCCGGAAGGGATCCAGGCGCCCGGAGCAGCATATAAAAGAAGCCCCAGGGGTGGAGCTTCAAAAACAATCATCTCAGAATTCCCAGATTGCTTTGCTGCTCTATGCTCCAGCGACGCTGACAAAGCTCCGACAACGCGCCCTTGCTCTTTAAGTTTTCTTTTCTGTCGGTATAGCTTTGTGTTTTGTTTCATTAGCATTTCTTGTACTCTTTTCTGTAATCATATTCGAATTGCTAGTGATTGCCCAACGAAAGTGGTCAAGGACCACGGGCCTTCGAGTAGGAGTCGTCACAGGCTCCGAACGAAGTAAAATCAATTGTGTTCATTTACTTTTCCGCTGCGTACTTTTACACTCGAGTTTTCGAATCGATATTCACCCCCCCTCTATCGAACGATCACGGTCCTACAGATTCCATCCTCTTCATACGAAGCTAGGGTAGCTGCAATCCCATGGCTTCTTGAAGATCCATTCGAACCTCTTCATCCAAAGCAAACTAGGTCAAACCCAATCCATGGCTACTTGATGATCCATCTGAAGGGAAAATCAGATCATTGCTGCAGGGTTTTCTCCTTTTCATCCTTCTCAGACCAGCTCTGTATTGAAACTACTTGCAATTATGACATGATGACTTCTTCAAATACCACTCTGAACATAATTCAAACTACATTGAATGCATTACCAAGTGGACCCCAAAAGAGCATTCACATGGTCCTCAACAGAAACTGGATACTAAAACTAATCACAACTATGCCATACAACTATAAATATAATTTATACTACATTAAATCATTACTACATGGATACCAAATGAGAATTCACATGGTTAACGAGCACATAACATCACAATCCTTGGTCTGTTATAGAAAAACTCATAGAAGCACTTATTTTCTGCAAGGAAGAAGAAACAAGTAATTATTGGGAAGGGGTGAATAGTGCATCTAGAAAAAGGAAACATAATGTTGAAAAGAGGTATGATGGTCTCTACGGGAATGGAGAGGAGGGTGACTTTGCAGGAAACCCAAATGGAGAGGCTTAGGGGACTCACCCAAATGGTGAGGGAGTTTCTACACATTCCAATTCAAAAGGGAAAGAAGCTGAGTGATTTTGAAACTAGCAGAGAATAGAGGGTTTGTTTTACATTTTTGATACTGAGAAGGAGAAGAGACGGGTTGGAGTTGAGGATATGCAACATTGACATTCTTGCCATAGACTCAAATGAATGATTATCTTGGAATTGTTGTGAACACCAGGAAGGACGACTACATAAGTTTCAGATGATGGCAAAAGTGGAGTAAACAGTTTTCAGGGCTGGGTTGATTGGCTGATTCTTGACCTTGGAAGTAGCTATCTTCATTTGACGGCTTTGGATAGGTAAGACACACCCTAATCACGATTCAGAAAGTTTAGGTGATGCTTAAGTTTGGAGTATAATCTCTTCCTCTGTGGAATCATATTCTCATGAATGCTCAGGTTAGGTAGGAGAAAAATCTGCCCATGGGAAGATGAATATCAGTGTTAGAACGAGGCAAACACGGCCATGATTGAAAACATGTAACATAGCTTGAGAGAATGCAATATATTTGTGGAGAGAAAAAAAAAGTGTCAAGAGAACATCAATCTTCTTGCATTCTTTGAGAGATCTTCTTACGCGCGTGCGCGTGCGAGCGTGCGCATGCGCGTGCGCGTGCGTGGCTAACTCCAATATTTCAGGTCTCAAAGGCCTTAATATTTGGAGCTGTGGACCACTCTAACATAAGTCCATTAGAAAATAAAGCAACTAAATCTCTTGGCCCGTCTCTGATTGTTTCCATATTAAAAAAAATTATAACTATGACATGATAACTCTAAGAAAATACAAATTTTTGTTAAGATAACATTAAATCCAATGAAGGGGAGCCTTGGTACAACGGTAAGGTTGTTGCCGTCATATATTCAAGTCTTAGAAACAACCTCTTGCAAAGCAGGGAAAAGTAGCGTACAATAGACCCTTCCCCGTGACCGTGCATTGGCGGGGGCTTCATGCACTAGACTGCGCTTTATAACATTAAATCCAATCATCATCAAGTTGTGTTTGTCTCAAGTAATTGGGTTTGCTACATGAATCACATCCTCCTCCATGGAACTCTATGCCAAACTACATTATGACTAGTATTCAAATTAACTAAATTATTTTTATTACTGTAATCTTTATTACTAATAATTAGTATTTTCTTTGATGACCTTCTACCTTTACATATTTCACTCTAACAAATTCTAACTCTTCTACCTATAAAATGATTATTTTAGCATGATTATACCATCTTAACCATTTTTCACATTTTATCATTACCTATCTATCTATGTTTTCTATCATTTCATCATCTATTCGACCTGTAAATTATTCTCAAGAGTTAGTATTTTTTATTTTATACATTTTACCAAATACATTCTACCAACTACAACCATCTTTGCATGGAACTTTTTATACAATTGTTTCACACCAATTCATCCTGTCGATTTATAGAGTATGATGAATTATACCAGTCTTAAAAAATGTTCCTTTTTACCTAAGGAAGATAAAATATGACACAAGATTTTTATCCTATTAATTATAGTTCATCAATCTTTCCATGTTAATTATCAAAAATTCTTCCTGGGATTACATGTCCATTCATCTTAACTATTCCCTTAATTCTTTTCTTTCAATAAAAATTACATTTCATATATTCAGTTTCGTTCTTATCCAAAAATATTAATTTTAAAATTCTCCACAACGCAAGCAAATTGAATATAATTATCCTCACCAATTACAATAACATCTTCAATAAATAATATACACTACGATTTATATTTAATATGATAGGCTGATTCAAGTATTATTGATAAGAAAGATAGACTTAGAGCTAACTTTTAATGCAAATCTACAACTTATAGAATCCTCAGTCACACTCCCAGTAGTTCTAATATTAGTAACAAGGTTAACAACATTATCATATGTTTTTGCAAACACATCAATATAATTATTGGATATTTCTTCCTTCTCCAATCCCACCAAAATAGTTGTTTAGAGTATCTATCATAAGCTTTTTCTCAATCAATAATATTCATATACAATTTGTTCTTTCTCAATAGTTTTCTATTAGTTGCCTTATCAATTACCATGCTTCTTTATACTGCTAACATAGAGGCCCAATTGACTGCTGAAGTGAAACAAAAGCACATGGCATCATCATCCTCTTGATGAAGAAACAGGGGAAACAAAGATATCAGCTTTGGGGTATAAGAGGAATTTTTTAGGAATAGAGGAAATGTGACGGTCATGTTCACGTGACACCTTGAGATGTATGGTTGTCTTGAAGTTTTGCAGACTTCAAGGAGGATGGCTGTGGAATATGTTAAAGATTACAGTAAGGGTAGAGTAGGAAGGTTGTTTCAGTGTTGATAAATTGTTAGTGTTGAATGGTTGATTGCCGATTTTGAATATACATTTAATGGCTTTGAACACACATGATATATCTCCAACTTGAGAGTTAGCAAGCCTAGGTGAGGGTTAAGTTTGGTCCATGACTTTCCCACTTTGTCAGATCGTGGTGTCGTTCATCCTAGTAGTTTCTCATGAATGCTTCGACTCATTGGATGAAAACTTCATGTATGGGTAACTTTGATACTAGTGGTAGACGCATGCAGACTAACACTCAAGATCAAAACCATGGTGAGCAGACCTAGCATTAGTTAGGCTGTAAGCACATAAGATCTCATGTATTTGTTGAAGAGGATGAGAGTTCGTACTTCTTTGGATTTGTTGGGAGAAGAGAACCCAGGTGATCTAAATAAACTTTTTTTTAAAATTAAGATTAAATTAAATGCATTACTCTTGTTTATTGCTAACATAGAGTACCAGTTCACCATTAACATGACAGAGAAACACATAAGAAAGAAGATTCTTTACTTGCATTTCTTTATAAACAAACTGTTGAATAAAGAAGATTCTCCGCATTGTATTTTCAGATTAATGTTATGTAGAAGACCATATACATTGTGCTAACAATCTGAAAATTTTCCTTTGAATTGTTATCCATTAAAGATGCTCAACATTTGATCTTCTTTTTGACCCAACATATTTAAGTAAAGAACAAAGTCAATAGCTATTACTGAAAAGATCTATCACAAAATTTAAAAGAGACTCCTAACCACAGTTAATCACTAAGAGGCATTGTAGTTTTAGTAGCTCAACTATAATATAACAATTGTAAAGTCTGTTTTACAAAGGGCAAAGTTAATAAACATAATGGTCAAAATATATAGATTGCTAGAAAAATAGACAGAGAAAGAATCCTACACTTTTATAGAGGATATATCTTCAATCAAAATTTATATAAATCATACCTTCATGCATGTCTTTTATTAATAATCAAGTTGATGCAGAAGACTTAGACGTGTCTAATTTTTTTTTGTTAGGTTTTAACTTTTAAGTTTTAAATCATTATCTATTCTTTCTTCATGTTTTTCCCCTTGTTGCACAGTGAAGGATTAGTTTTATTATCATTATCACTACCAAACACCGGTTAAAAGATAGTCAATACTTATGAAATAGGATAATGATACATGTCTCCATGAATATGCTAAATCATCAAACACTAAAATTTCAAGACTTCTGAATTAAATCCTGTTACTAAACATAACAAACTATGTCAATCCAGTAATGTAGGAACCAAGGATTTTATTGTCTGATAAACTTGCTTCTTTTAATACACATAGGACATGCGAAAAAAGTCAAAATTTAACCTGCTGATATTTGCTTTCAAGAAGATTAATTTGATCCGTGAAGTCCAAACCAGTCTCAGCAGCCATTTTTCGCACCTGTAGAGTAGAAATAAAACAATAAATAATCTAACAACATGGGACACAATCTTGCAGATATTGCATATAACACTAAGCGTCAAAACTGTAAACTGAAAACAGAAAGGTAGAATCATCCAGGATGAAACTGCCATCACAAATAGTTAAATAATAGCAAAGGTCGGCCAAGCATTATAATGAACAAATATATGATATTAAGGAAATGTGGCTTTTCTTAGGGAAGTTTTTTTTTAAAAAGGTTTTAGTAACTGATACATTGTCACTTCTCTTGCAGCTGCCACCTCACAAGAGGAAATAATTACTGAAAGCATTTCAATCCGAAGACTTACATCAGCAGAGAACTATAAGGTGACCAAGTTAAAGCTACCTCACTATTATTGTTATTGTCTACTACAAAGATATATGTCAGCAAACATTGATATTATATACATACATCACGAAATGACAGAAAATATAGTTTTGCCATGAAAATAACAGAAAAAAGGGTTATAATTACTGAAAGCATTTCAGTTTGAAGTACTTACATCAGCCATCTTCTTCTCAAGATCATGCAAAGGCTTCTCAAAAGCAAGGGTAACAGGTTTTGGTTTCTCAGTGAGAGGCTTGAAGGGAGACAGATAACTCAGATGCCCACTTTCCAAATTTGGATCAATGTCCTTTGGCCAGGGATAATCATGCCTTTTCCCCTTTCTGATCTTTGCAGACACAGAAAATCTACGACTATTAGCAGCAACAGATCCTCCCAAATTCTTCATCCAAGATCTCCCAATTGCATAGGACGAACACCTCTCTAGATCAGCACCAAGCAACTGTTTCCTTAAAAGAATACGCGATCCAGAGACAAAACTGCCCCCGTCTCCCGCTAATCCGGCAGCATCAATCAATGAAAGTGAAAGAGAACTCATCTCAAAAGCCTTAATTTTATAAGCAAGAGAGAAGGTCTTTATGCTGAACAAGAAGTGATTCACATATGCCGCATTCCTGCACCGCCATACCATCAATCAACAACTAAGCGTCATAAACCATTATCGGATCGAGTTCCGCAGTGCTCTTATTCTAGTTCCAGTATTAACCATTAATAACGAAATCGAGAATCTAAAGGCAAGAATCGCACAACTTCACTACTAAATACGACATCATGACCTACAAAATCGAGCTCGGACGGAAACAATTACCTGGCAAAACACCGGCAGGGGTGAGTAAAGGCAGAGGAGCGGGGAGGCAAAGGGATCTGCGATGCGGAATCGGGAGCTCAAATTTAGGGATTGATCACTAGCGGAAGCAATGGCAGCATTATAAACGCAAAGGCAGAAGAATTGGGGGCGATGGATACGAAGAGAGTGAGAGAGCGAGAGAGGAGGAGGAGAAGACGGGCGGGCGTGGTGAGAAACCCGGCGATAACTACGAAGAATGAGGGCAAGGGATTGATTCGTGGGCGGAAGCGGGGCCCGGTCCCAGCGCTGGGATACCGACCTTGCTTGGCGATTCGTGCGGCCATGATCGCGGAACACTTGGACGGGCAATTGTGACCGCATTGACTGACGACGGTGTTTCCACGGTGCCTACCTGCGAATTTGGCACCGACGTGGATGGGTTATGTTACGTGTGTATTCATATTTTCTCAATAATTAATTTTTTATAAATAAATATATGAATACTTTCAATTCAATCCCAAGTTTATTTTTAAACCATCCTTTAATAAAAGAGTTGATTAGAATTTGTTCTGCACTTCGAGCTTGGAGATTAGAATCCAAAAGCTAGCAAACATGATTTTCGAGGATTGAGTTAGATCCGCATCGAGCTTTATAATCTCGATAAATCTCATTTTGAAAAGAAAAAAAAAACGCTTTTTTTTTTTTTTTACCATTTCCGTTTTAGATTGCCGCCCCTTCGTGGCAATCAATTTCTTGTTCCAAGGTGATATTTGTAAGTTCATAGAATATAGGTTATTACTATTTCCATTGGTTTTCTTCGCAAGGAGAAGAGTAGCCTCCATACACAAGAATTATACATTCACTTACTTTCGTCGAATATTATATCGCCGACAGGAGAGAATATCCACGTGGCATGATGCGTTGGTTACACAAGCTGTCGTATGTGCCACGTAACCCGCCACATGTGAGGTGGGCCAGGAGCCGATTGATCGGGTGGCGCAAGATCTAGCACTAGAGGGGACCACACTTGAGTTGTACATCTGGCGTGGTTGAGGCATTGGTCAAGTGTTGCCCTCGTCTTCGACTGTAAAGCCAAGGACGATTCTGGTAACTGAGTACAACTGCTACAATTGTCATAAATTATCAGAGGTTGAGGTCGAAAAGAACCAACTTGGCCCAAGGAGTTTCTATTAGAAAGAGCTCCTGTATCCAAGCGTTAGCTGAGCGGCGTCTCGAGGAGATTAATTGGACCCAGAGGAAAACAAGATATAACTTCCCAGACGCATTATCTCCAGATACATCAATAAACATTTTCAAAATGAAAATTATATGCTACAGGCTTTCATCTTCGTTATCATGACTTTTTCTCCTTTCCTTCATCTATTTTTTGATTTATCAAGTATTCAGATTTTACAATTTAACTGATCTTGGGGAGACAGTTCGCACTACATTTCATGCATCAAGTAAATCTAGGAAATGAGTCGATTCGTAGCCCGACAAGCCATCACATCAGATTTCGAGCACTGCAAGTGTCCAATAAATACGCTGCTAAAGAATCGAATCCTCAATGCCAAGATTCAACCACTGCTCCTTTGAGTAACTTGTCGTGCCTGAGGAGTTTTCTTCATCTATTTTTGATGTTTTATTATGAGTAAAATTTTCACTTTTGATGTTTCATTATGAATAAAATTTTAGTCCCCGGGGTAAAGTTGAGTTGGCTAGTGTGGAGCAGAGTTGCTATCATAGGACAAGAGTTTGAATTTCGACAAAGTCGAGGAAAAAAATTCTCTTCCGCACTAGTCAGTTATAACTTCCTGATTTATCTCCTCACAAATGATCATGGGGGCGATCGTGTGGAACCGTTGGGATGACAGATTCCACCTTTTTACTACCATTATGAATAAAATTTTAAGGTTGAGGTTGCTACTTATAATGCACTAGAAACATTCAGATTGTACAATGTCAATATCGTGTAATTTCAGATGTTGTTCAATGGCATTTGTGCTAAGTAGTATTCTAAGGGCATATTTGATTAAAAGTTATTGTTGATAATTTTAGTTGTATCTAATCTTATGTATTAATACCTTAAGGTAATTTTGATGTAATCAACCAAGTCATGTTAGGTCATGTTGGTATTTAATCTCTGTATCTAAGTGTGTAGGAACTTAAGAGCACAAGAGACGAGTAAAAGACGCAGCTACAAGAAGGACGATACGGGAGAGAGCCGACGGGCTCGGTGTGTCCGAGGGATGAGGCCCAGCGGAAGAGTACACGAGCGAACGAGGAGGCATGCGATATTTTCGAGAGATGAGAAGCCAGAGCAGAAGATTGCTCGAGGAGACGAGCAGAACGCAACTAGCGAGAAGGATGGCACGGGAGAGAGCCGACGAGCTTGATACGCCCGAGGGACGAGGCGCTACGGAAGAGTACGTCGGCGGACGAGAAAGAAGCACGCGGAAATTCTGAGGGACGAGAAGCCCAGAGCGGAAGATTGCTCAAAGGTTAGAAGTTGGATTCCGGTGAGCCCTATTCCGGATGGCAGAGATCACCCAAGCGAGCGGAGTCGGAGCGGAAGATCGGGACCAAGGCGAGTGGAAGACCCGGACCAAGGCAAGTGGAAACGGAGCAGAAGACCGGGACCGAAAAATCCACAAAGGCTAATTTTTCAGTCGGGGGCGCCTCGAGCTGGTCCGGGATGCCCAACCTGTCCGGGGTGCCTAGACCTGGTCCGGGCACCCAGACTCTAGGTGCTCGGAACCCTTCCGAGCGCCCAAAGCAGAAATTTATCCGAAACGCGGCGTGACGTGTTCCGTTGTGACGAGGATAAAAGTTTATCCCCTTCTAGGCGCATGGAAGAGTTCCAGGCTCCCCGACCAAGGCTATAAATACAGCCCTTCGTGCCTCTTTGTTTTTAGTCTTTTATTTTATTTATGCAAGTGTTTAATTAAACTATAAAGTTCAAGGAAAGTATGTTTTAATTTTGCAGGACTATTTACCCCCCACTAGCCCCCCGCCCCCCCTGGCCCAAGGTTCCTACATTATGTTATTTATCTTAGAGCATATCCATTGATACGGGAGATAATCAGAGCGTGTCATATGGTCAAGGGAAAGTCAATAGTCTTGCTAAGAGTGGTCAAAGTCAACAGAAGGTCTAGGTCATCCCTGATACTGGATCGCCCCCAACTTCATGTTATTCTTGGCACTTCATGCTATTCCTGACTCCGCACCACTCTCAGCTCCATGATCGTCCCTGACTTCATGCGATTCTGACTTTGCATCAGCCCTGACTTTGCGTCACTCTCGGCTCCGAGCAAGCTCCGTATATGTACCATTGCTCGCGAAAGATATGAACAACGTAGTCATTTTCTTCTAAAAATGTGGAAAAATGCAGTCATTTATTCCAAGAAACATAGGTAACATAAGCGAGAATCTTGGAATACATGGAAAATGTGAGGACGTAGTCACAACTCTATAAAAGGTCGTTCACTCCTGAGGGCGCAGGTACGAGCACACATATGTAAATTTCCAAAAATCCTAAACCACTCATCTTCTTCTTCATTCTCCCCTATTGGAGACTTACTTGAGCATCAAAGTGGATGCACTGGAGAACCCCCATCTATCATTCTAACTCTCTCCTTCCTGTTACTTCCCTTTAGGCTTTGGCGGATTTATCTACAAGTCCTTATTATTTCTAGGTGATCAACGACAAAGTCAACATCAACATCAACTCACCGATGGCTCATTCATCGGTAGTCTCAAGTAAGATCAAATTAGCGTCGTCTGTAGGAACAATGAATTAAGACCTAAACTGAGACATTAAGATGGATGACATCGGAAAACCTAACATTATCATCATGGCAATTGAGGATTTCAACAAGTTGGTCGCTATAACGGTGTAAGAGATGTTGCAAAGATAGCCCCAACAATCAACATAGCTTGTACCTAACCCTCCTATGGAGGTGCCACCTTAATCAGTTGAAGTGCTGCAACTATCTCACCAAAGGTCGATTCGACTGATCAAAATGCCTCATGGGGTTATCCCCACTCTAATCGGTTGTACAAATCATCATTGGAATCATCAAAAGAAATCCATCAGGACCCTATGAAGGGAAAAGTTTCCACATATGGCGGAGCAAAGGTCCCTTGAGGCCCTCTATTCTCAAAAGGTATCCTTCAAGATGAACGATTGTATCATTTTTGAGCCCTGTAAATTTGGGAATACAATAGAACAATCAACCCCGAGTTCCAAATATGCAAATTTGAGAACGCCTCCCTAATACATTAGTATATCGATAGCATTAATTGTTGAGTTTTCTTGATGACTCTCTCAGAATCAGTGCAAAGGTGGTTCAATAGGCCTCCCTCTCCTCCATTCGACCCTTCAAGGAGTTCAAAACTGTATTCATGCAACACTTTGTCACCAATCAGAGGTATAAAAAAACTCTAAATACTTGTTCGCCTGTAAGTAAAAGGCCAAAGAACCTTTGAAAGAATATTTATAATGGTTCAATCGGGTAGTTATGGATACTCTCTTGGTTAACCAGAAGGTGTAGGTCAGTGCCTTCTCACAAGGCTTAATAGATGGGGATTTTTTAGATCCCTAGTAAAGAAGCCCCGAGTAAATTTTGACGGTTTATAGGCCCAGACACTTAAATATATTTAGGTAGAAGAAGTCTAGTCTGCAAAGAGAAGGGAAGTTTTGACTTTGGTTTCTACCCCTACTTAGCTGGATCACAAAGCTCACCATCTTCCTTTGTAGAATCAAGAATTCGAGAGCCAGAGATGTGAAAAGTGGTGAAGACAATAGAAACTACTTTGATCTCTGCGTCTAAGTTGGGTCCAAAGACTCCTAAGACAGATCGCTATTGCACTATCATCAACTGGATACTCATTCTACTCGAGATTGCCAACAATATGCGAGGGAGTTACGATAGATGACTAACAAACAGAAGGCCAATCAGAGCTAGCCTAGCAGAAGAATATATCTAGAGCCTTACTAGCGCTCTCACCATCCTGTTATATTTGAGAGATGCCCTAAGTAAATTGCTTTAGAAGTTGTATCATTTATTTGATAAATAAATTTACTATTTAAGTGTACATTTTTTTATGTATATGATTTGATTTTAAACTCAATTAATAAAATCCACAATATAATGTATAGCATGAGAAAAAATATGATTGGATCATAATTAGTGAGTATTTCATTATGTGTAATTATGTATGTAATGAAATCTTCCCTAGTCGATAAATTAATGAGACCGGACATCATTGATTTTGTAAGACTAGCATATGTTATGGTCCTTGGTTTATCCAAGCAACCAATCCTCACTAGCTACAAACATTGAGATGTTAAGAGTTGACATGTGGATGCTAATTATGGGTAACTAGTTCATTGGATGTAATCTACTATGAGATTTCATATGGTTCTATACATGTCACTGAAGATCTCATTGCAACTCGAGTGCAAGTTTCCTTAGATTTAAGATATTTAAGTCATCTTAGTCATGAAGACTTATACTTTAGGATAATTGGGTATAATAAGTCAATATACTCGAAGGTATTTGTATAGCTCACAGAGGATCCACCACTCCTTTGATAAAGGAGATATATATATATCCTAAGGTCTCTTATCATGATTATTACTTGTAAGTTTTAGACAAAGCATGACACGTTAAGAGGATGGTATTCTTGGACACATGTTTGAATACTTTGAATCCACACAAGACAAGGAACTATTACTTAAGTTAAGTGTAACGTAGTAGCTTAATGAGGATAGACACATAAATTGTGTTTGTTAGAATATATACTAAAAGCCTAGCTTTTTGTATGAACATTTATTTTGAAATAAGAATCACATTGGTCAAATGTTTGCGTTTAGTTAAATATAGTTGTCCATTTAATTTATATTGTAGATAACATGGTGTGTGATGTCATACAGAAGATAATGTTATCAATTCTTTATAAATTATAAATAGCAGCTCACAACCAAGATAGATTGGGACAAACCATTAGAATGATTGTAGTGTAATTTGGTATTATTTTATCTTGACTATAAAATTACACTAGTACACTATGTGTATATTAAGCAGGACCATTTGATATTGTTCCTTTTATACTGACTGCATAAAAGAACAGAACCTCTGTTATTATGGATGTGTGTACTCTTAATCCCGATATAATAACAATCACATATACTTAGTATTTATTTCTTTAATTTATCAATGAGTGAGATTTATTCGTTAAATCAACAGACCTGATAAGTTGAGAAATAATATTATTTATATGGTATATTGTTGATTATAGAAGGAAACTATATCCTATTTATTAGGATGATGATGTACCCTTGAGGAGCTCATAAGGATTGTCATGTAAACCCTGCAGGTGGACTTAGTTCTAACATGAAAATGAAATTGAGTGGTGCTACTCTTGGAGCTAGATGTTAATTAAGTGAGTTGTCAGTAACTCATTTAATTAATGAACATATCTTAAACACAGGGAGATTAACGCACTCATGATAAGAAGGAGCCCATAATGTAATATGGGGTTGGTGTGGTAGCTCAATAATAACTCTTTAGTGGCATGAGTTATTATCGATGAACTTGAGTTGGGTATTCGGGTCGAACATAAGAAGCTCAAACTCATCAGGAGGCCAAAACCAATTCCTCCTCTAGGTCCCTGTTGTAGCCTTTATAAAACCTCGCATTCACCTATTTTGATTATCCTTCCTATCCAAGAAAGGGGTCGGCCACATCCTTGCTTGGTGCCCAAGCAAGGGGCCGGCCAAGCCTTGCTTGGTGCCCAAGATGTGGGCCGACCAAACCTTGCTTGGTTCCCAAGCAAGGGGCCGACCATAACTTAATAGAAAAGGAATTTTTTAAAAAATAAAATTTTGTTAAAATCTTTCCTTTTATTGTTATCTACAATGGTTAAAAAGAGATATTTTAATTTTATTAAAATCTTTCCTTTTTGTAACCAACCATAATAGGAATAAAAGAATGATTTTATTTAAAACAAAATTTTGTTATAATCTTTCTTTTTATAGTTATTTACAATGGTTTTAAAAAGAGAGATTTTAATTTTGTTAAAATCTTTCTTTTTTTGTAAACCATCCACAATAGAAATAAAAGGAAAATTTTATTAAAAACTTTCCTTTTTAACCACTAGCAAAGAATATAAAAAAGGAGGAGGGTGGTGCCTAAAGAGAACCTAAGTTATCTCTTTTCTTCTTGTGTGGTCGACCCCTTCTTCTCCTGTTTTCTTTCCTTAAGGCCGACGACACCTATTTCCTTCTTCCTCCCTTTCTTCCCTCTAGGGCTAGTGCTCATCTCACCTTGGTGGCCACGGTTTGAAGGAGAAGAAGAAGAAGAGAAGAAGCACTTGGTAGTCGGTTGCTTGGAGGAGAAGAAGAAGAAGGAGGAGGCGCCTCTTCACTTTGCATTCTTTGTGGCCAAGAGTTTGGAAAGGAAGGAGAAGGCTGGGTATCTTTGTCTTGGTAGATCGTCGCCCACACAATGTCAAGAGGAGGAAAGGAATACAACAGAAGATCAAGAGGTCTTTAAGATACAAAGAAAGGTATAACTAGTTAATTGTTTCCGCTGTGTACTAGTTTAGTTTTCCTTTATATGGATCCTGAAATATCAACACAAGAAGCTAGCGATCTTGTGCTTCGATTGAGGTCTCTGTAGTTAAACCTAGGGTTTACTGTAAGGAGTTTAAATATTCAATTTCTTTGAAAGGCTTTGTCTAGGAAGTGGTGGATGATCCCATACCCAAGAAGGCCGAGTGCCTCGTCAACGACCTGGAAGCCAATCCTTGAAATAGATATTTATGTTGGACCCCGTGGTAGTTTTGATGTGATCAACCAAGTTGGTTAGGTCCTGCTGTGTTTGATCCCTGTGTCTGAGTGTGCAGGAGCTTAGGAACACAGGAAGTCGAGCGGAAGACGCAGCTAGCGAGAAGGACGACACGGGAAGGGAGCCGACGAGCTCGGTGCGTCCGAAGGACGAGAGAGCTGCGGAAGAGTACTCTGGTGGGCATGAAGAGCGTGCACAACGTTCGAGGGACGTTAAGCCGGGACGGAAGGCTAATCGAGGAGAAGGCCTGGAATTGGGTTCGGGTGAGCCCTATTCCGGTTGGCCGCAATCACCCAAAAGAACGGAGCGTCGGAAGCTGGAAAAACCAAGCTGGAAACTGTGCTGCCAGCTTGGAGGCGCCTCCATCATGAAGGTGCCTTCAACAGGTCACTTTTGACCGTTTATATTGCAGATAAAGTTTTATCCATTGACCGAGCTGGAGGCGCCTTGAACCTTGTTGGAGGTGCCTTGGACCCTCGGGATAGACTTTCCAGGAGCTATAAAAAGGCCCCTGGAGCTAAGAATTCAATAACAACTCAAGCAATCAATCTGTAAGCAATTCCTAAGCAACTAGTGAGCTTCTAAAGTGTAAAAGGCTTCTCCGCCTTCAGAGAAGGAGATTTTTCTTACTGCGCTTTTTCTACTGTCCTGGATTAACAACCTCCTTGGTTGTAACCAGGTTAAATTCCTGAGTCTTTTCTGTTCCTATTTCTTTTTCTGTTTCATTAATTTAGTTGTTGTTATTTTATTGCTGATTTAAATTCTGAGTTGAAATCCAAGGAGGGTAGATTTTTTTGTTTTCAGCAATTCACCCCCCTCTTGCCGGTCTCCGCTGCGCCTACAATTGGTATCAGAGCCTGATCGCCTTAGAAGGACTAACCGCCAACTGAAGCGCTACGATCAAGCCGATGGCCGGAGCAAACATCCATCCCCCGAAGTTCGACGGAGACTTTGCCACATGGAAGCGCAAAATAGAGGTATTTTTTAAAACCGAATTTGACATTCTTTTAATAATGAAATATGGCTATGCAGTTCTGAAAGATAAGGAGGAAAATACCTGGACGAAAAAGGAGAAAGCAGATTTCGTCGCTAACGGAAAGGCTGAGTTCCACCTACTCAGCGTTCTACCGCCTCAGGAGGTAAATCGGATCGGAAGCTACGACTCTGCGAAAGATCTCTGGGAAAAATTCCTGGAGCTTCACGAAGGTACTTCCGAAGCGAAGCTAGCGAAGCTAGCGAAGCGCGATATCCTCCGGAACCAGTTAACGAACCTCCGGATGAACCAAGGCGAGAAGGTAGCACAACTGCAAGCGAGAATCAAGGAGCTGATAACGCAACTAACGAACCTTGGAGAAGAGGTAACCAACCGGGATTCTATCCGATACGTGCTTAATGCCTTCCCGAGAACTCCAGAGTGAGCATCCTTAGTAGATGCGTATTACATCTCTAAGGACCTCGAGGTAAGTACTTTAGAACAATTATTTTCCACTTTTGAACTTCACGAATCTCGAGTGTCAGAACCCAACGGAGCAGAGAAGACAAGTCAGAACATTGCCTTAAAGGCAAAGATGAACAGTTCTGACTTCGAAGCCTAAGTCGACGAATCCAAAGCGTCACTACTGGTAAGACGCTTCAATAAGTTTTTCAGTACTAATAAATTTAAATCGCAGAGGCATCATCGAAAGAAGAGGACGGTTCGCTGCTATAACTGCAACGAAGAGGGGCACATCAAAGATGACTGCCCAAAGCTAAAGAGAAAGGAGAGAGAAAGGGAAAAGTCAAAATACAAGAAGCCAGAACCCTCCAAACACAAGAACCTAAAGGTCACGTGGGATGATTCGTCATCCTCCGAATCGGAAGTCGAAGAATTCTCGGGACTAGCACTGATGGCCAACCATCAGCTAGAAAAAACGTCTAGCTCAGAGATGAGCATCGACGAAGGGGGAGGAACGTCAGAAGAAAGCTGTAGTGAAGGGGGAGCGTCACCAGATCAGGTAAGTAAGGTACGTAATCTAACCCCGAATCAATCTTTTAGATTTATTAAAGCTCTTTCTAGAGAATTAGATAAATTAGAAAAATAAAATAAAAATTTTAAATTAGATATTGAAAAATTGAAAAATGATGCATGCCTAAAGAAATTTCCAAAGTCAAAAATTAGAATTTATGGTAAATTAAATTGGTATATAAGGAAGCATCAAGGTCAACTTAGGAAAATACCAAGAAACTATGTACCCTCTAGATTTTTGAATAATCCTGTAGGAAGGAACCTCTATTGGGTTCCAAAATCTGTATTTAATTAATTGTTCAAAAATTAAAAGCTTACAGTGAGAAAATTAAACATTGAAATTCTTTATAGAAGCTTTGTCTAAGGAAGTGGTTATTGCTCCAATAACCAAGAAGGCCTAGTGCCTTGCCACGACCTGGAAGCTAAAATATTGAAAGAAAATGTTTAATTAACTTTCTGAAAAAGCATTAAACAAGAATTAAATAATGCTTTGAAAGTTTATCAAATATTTGTTAAAATAAACAAAAATTCCTTAGATTTTTTTTTTTAAATTCTAACTTAATTTTTTTTTTGGGTTAGAAATTTTTTTCTGGAAATTTCTACAAGTTCATTCACTTGACTTAGATATTTTTTTTGGGAACATTCAAAAAGTTTACTTAGGATTTTTTTTTGCCTTAGAAATTTTTTTTAAAAAAAACTTAGGATTTGTTCTGTAAAATTCTAAAAAGTTCATTTTTCTTTTTTTGAAATTTTTTCAAAAATTCAATCTTACTTGAAAATATTTTACTTAACACTCCATTTTTGCTGTGATCAAAGGGGGAGAGAAAAGTACAAGTCTAGGGGGAGTTAGATAAATTTAAAATTTCTTTTATTATTTTTATAAATGTTTAGGGGGAGTTAGACAAATTTAAAATTTCCTTTATTTTTATAAAAAGTGTTGCAATTTTACTAATTGCAAAAATTATGTTTAACTTGTTAGTTTAGTAATTTTTCTTTAAAATTACTTTGTATGTCTATTTTAACCCTAACTTGAACTTGGGTTGATGCACATCAAAAAGGGGGAGATTATTGGATCCCGTGGTAGTTTTGATGTGATCAACCAAGTTGGTTAGGTCCTGCTGTGTTTGATCCCTGTGTTTGAGTGTACAGGAGCTTAGGAACACAGGAAGTTGAGCGAAAGACGCAGCTAGTGAGAAGGACGGCATGGGAAGGGAGCCGACGGGCTCGGTGCCTTCGAAGGACGAGAGAGCTGCGGAAGAGTACTCCGGTGGACGTGAAGTGCGTGCGCGGCGTTCGAGGGACGTTAAGCCGGGACGGAAGGCTGCTCAAGGAGAAGGCCGGGAATTGGGTTCGGGTGAGCCCTATTCCGGTTGGCCACAATCACCCAAAAGAACGGAGCGTCGGAAGCTGGAAAAACCAAGCTGGAAACTGTGCTGCCAGCTTAGAAGCGCCTCCAGCAGGCTTGGAGGCGCCTCCATCATGAAGGCGCCTTCAACAGGTCACTTTTGACCATTTGCGTTGCGGATAAAGTTTTATCCGCTGACCGAGCTGGAGGTGCCTTGAACCTTGTTGGAGGCACCTTGGACGCTCGGGATAGACTTTTCAGGAGCTATAAAAAGGCCCCTGGAGCTAGGAATTCAATAACAACTCAAGCAATCAATCTGTAAGCAATTCCTAAGCAACTAGTGAGCTTCCAAAGTGTAAAAGGCTTCTTCGCCTTCAGAGAAGGAGATTTTTCTTACTGCTCTTTTTCTACTGTCCTAGATTAACAACCTCCTTAGTTGTAACCAGGTTAAATCCCTGAGTCTTTTCTGTTCCTATTTCTTTTTCTGTTTCATTAATTTAGTTGCTATTATTTTATTGCTGATTTAAATTCTGAGTTGAAATCCGAGGAGGGTAGTTTTTTTTTTGTTTTCAGCAATTCACCCCCCTCTTGCCGGTCTCCGCTGCGCCTACACTTTAATCAACTTCTGTAATATGGTTTAACTTCTGATGAACACATGGGTTGAACTTGGATTAATAATGTTAAGTTTCGTTTGCAATCCAAGTTTAACTTCTGAAAAGCACAAGGATTGCTAGGAAAAGTTCTGTTCTTGTATAAATTTTTATACAGGGGAAACAGAATGGAATTCCGAATAGCACCCATCAGTGTTTTGAACCAAGTAGGTATAAGATGAGTGAAAGGAACTGACACACTGATAATTATAGTTGCTGAAGGATTCATAATTTATTTTGAGATAAACTGTGATTTTTCAATCAAATAGAGAGCATGATGTACTACTAGATGTCACTCATGATTGATTCATAATTAATTGTTAATTATAAACGTCCAACATAACTAGAAATATTGAGTCACATGTACTACAAGAATACTTGAAAGACTTAAAACAAGTTTGATAATTAGATTCTTAGTTGAGATAGATTAAGTTTTGTAGGACCAAAGAAAGGACAAATATGGAAGATAAATTATTAGGTCAGAAGCATTAGTGGGCTATGCTTCTTATAGGTGAGTTAGATCCATTTTGGTTTAGTTATGAACCAAAATTAGTTTGGTATAATAATGAACCAAAATTGGATTGGTTTTAAACCAAACTTATTTCTAAAGGATTGGGCTAGCTTAATGTGTGTTTGATCTTGCATATCAAACCCTGATAGAGGTTTATAAAGACCCCTCTATGGAAGAAAAATAGATGCACAACCTAATTGTGATTAGGGCTCTCTTCTCCCTCTCTCTCTCCCTCTCCTTTGTTGTCGCCAACCACAAAGAAGGGTTGCCTCTTTTTATGCCGCCGCCTCTAGCCCACCGCTGGCCACCGCCAACCATCCTAGTCATCGGACAATGAGAAAAATTGCTTGAATACAGCTTGTGACTTCGGATAGCAACTCTAGTTGATGCCCTCTTGGTTGTCGTCGGCCTCCTTTATCACCGACCACAACCTGTGTGCCATTAGAGCTTTCTGACAGCAACCAAGGGGTTGTTGTGCTCTCGATTTGGTGTCGTCGGGCATCAAATCGACCCGTGGTTTCTCTCGGATCGTGTTGTCTTCCTTCTTTGGCTAATACCAATACAAAGATGAAACTTATGGCTTTGAGAAGTTATCTCAAAAGTATCTCTGCGTGGATACGAATAGAAAAAAAAAATCCTTGTGAGGGTTGCTAGTTAATATTGTTTCCATTAAATGCCATTCGTCAAGTATAACTTCTAAATGAAGCTTAATTCTATGATTATGTCTACATAAGTTTGTTCTTGTAGATGTGTATGATACGTGCTGTCAGAATTTAAGAAATTATTATACTTTCATTGCATATTTTTCAAAAATAAAATTTTAAACACGCATAAAAACACCCAACACATCCTTCTCGTGAGGTTGTTACTGATTGTCGCTCAGATCGATGAACTTGCTCACCTTCTAGGGAGCCCCGAGACTCAACCCGAGCTCAATGTGAGGTGGATCAGGAGAAGAATAAAGATAAAAAAAGACAAAGGCAAGATTGATCACAAAGGGACGGTCCACATGATTTTAGGAGGTCCAATAGATGATGACTCTACTCGGGCTAGAAAGGCTCATGGCCGAAAACTGAAAAGTTATGGTGTTAACACTAGCTGGAATACGAAGTGGTCGTTCAATTAGCTTCGAGCCCTGAGATTTGGAAGAAGTAAATGTTGGCGTAGTTGGCACCAATGATCAAATCTGAATTTTGATAAATGATAAGCGGATTAAAGTTAGATATGTTGTAATATAATCTTTCTACCAAGTGTATAGGACTTGATTGGTCTAACGCCAAGATGAAATCTAACTAGGTCTAGAGGACCTGATAGCTAGTGTAGAAGTCCAGATATGTCAAGGAGTGACCCGATATATGGCAAGAAGTCCAGTTGGGTCTGTGGGACGTAACAACTAGCTGAAGTCCAATTAGGTCTGTGGACTTGACAACTAGTAGGAAGACCTGATGGATTGAGGTAGAGTCAAGCAATTCTACAATGTAAGTAAGGTAAATCACTAGAGGAGAGTATTCCAATAAGGACGAGTCCCAAATTGGGACTTTAGGTGCATGTCAAATTTAGGTCTATTTTAGAAATCTAAATTGAGACCATGACTAGTTCCTGGTCTTGAAAGGATAGGAACTAATTATTACTGCTATCTTATTATTGTGTTAACTTTATTTTGTAGGTTAGATATTTTATTTTAGACTAACACATTTTGTAAGTGTTATGAACCACAAGTGCACTGTTACGTCGTCAGTAATATAAAAGATATCGAACCCACATGGACTGTTGATTAAGTACTAGTTGACTTTGCACATCGAGCTATCTAGACAATCGAAGGTTGGGTGAAAAAGAGAAAGTAAGAGAAGGACTAAGGAGAAAGAGAGAGAAGAAAGAAGAAGGTGGAGTTGGATTTGGGGATAGATAGATACTAGGATTTCAGTTTCATTATGATGCAAGTTAATGTTCATATACATTGTTCATCTACCTAACTTCATGCTTACACTCATGTAGCAATTCTAACCAAAGTCTGGCATAACCCCGCGTAGATCGCACCGGAGAATCTACCCAGTCCTAACACCATTAAGTAAAGAAGCAACTCTAGGAAGTCCGGTTAAAGGGTTACCCTCTGTCATAGGCCCCCCCTCCGGTTATATGTTCCTAGAGTTATCCAATTCACTTCCTAACAATAGATTAATGCAATCAAGTAGAAGAAATAACCTAGGAAATCTGATTAAAGGATTACTCTTTGTCATAGGACCCCTCGGTCATACATTCTTAGATTATACAAGTCACTTCATAACATTAATTTGGGAGAACCCTCTAAACTCTAATTAGTTTTCCTTATAGAGAATTTATCCCCATTTCGAGGAAACATCATAGAAAGTAAGGGATACCTTCTGTCACAAGGTCTCATAGTCTTACAATCCAAGGCTCTTCCTCTACACAATGATCAAAACCCTATATCTACATGAATTGATCTCACACAAATTTCGTCAAATACATACAAGGCACAATACACATAAAGCATTATATAAACACTTCATAGTATAAGAAAATATCCAAATACATAGTTCATACATCCACAATCACATCATAACTACTTCCTACATCCTAGATCTAGAAATCTACTCTATCGCAAGGGATTATAACCAAAAGATAAGAAATAAAGCAAACTACAACTCAATACATGGAGATAGAGAGAAGAGATGCTTATCCTTAAAGCATAGCGTTCATGGAAGTGCTCCATTGCTCTAGAGATGGACGGATCGACGAAGGTGGAAGATCCAGGGTTCCCCCAAGGGGGAGAACCCTTCCCCAAAGAATGAGGATGAACCCCAAGCTAAAAGATTTCCCAAAAAGGGAAGAAAAACCCTTTAAATAGGGCAGGACACGGGCGTGACATGGCCCGTGCCACGGCCGTGTGACATCCACACGGCCATAGTTTGTTCTAGTGGAACAGTCGTGTGGAACCACACGACCAAGTTCTTCTTAGCCTCTGATCAGGTGACACGACCGTGTGGTTTCACACGGCCGTATTCCTCTTTGTCTCTAGATGGGTGGTACAGCCGTGTGGGATCACATGGTCATGTGCTCCTCCTCTTTGTTCTGGCCACACGGTCGTGTGGATTCACATGACCTTGTGCTGCTTCTCTTTTGGAGTGTGGCACGGCCGTGTGAGTTCACACGACCAGAGTTTGATTTCCCATGGGCAAGACCACATGTGTTGGAGTGTATACTGAAAGCCTAAGCTTTGTAAACATTCATTATGAATAAAGAATCACATTTGGTCAAATTGTCTACATTTGTTTGTAGTTGTTCATATAATTTATATTGTAGATAACATAGTATGTGGTGTCACATGCAGAAGATGATGTTATCAGTACCTTATAAATTATAAACAGTAGCTCACGACTAAAATGGAAAGGAACAAACCATTAGAAGGTCGTAGTGTAATTAGGTATTAGTTTATCTTGACTATATAATTACACTAGTGCACTCAGAGTGTATTGAGTAGGACCATTAGAGGTCATTTTTTTTATACTGACTTTATAAAGGAACAAAGACCTCAGTTATTATGGAAGTGTGTGCTCTTAATCCTAATATAATAACAAGCACATATGTTTGATATTTATTTCTTTAATTTATCAATGGGTGAGATTTAGTTCGATGAATCAATAAACCCGATAAGTTGGGAAATGGTATCACTTATAGTGTGTGTTGTTGATTATAGAAGGAAACTGTGTCCTAGAGATACTAGGTTGATAATGTCCTCAAGAGGAGCTCATAAAGATTGTCATGTTAAACCCTGCAGGTGGACTTAGTCTGACATGATAATAAGGTTGAGTGGTACTACTCTTGGACTTAGATATTAATTAAATGAGTTGTCAGTAACTCACTTAATTAGTGGACATTCGATATCTTAAATACAGGGAGACTAACACACTCATAATAAGAAGGAGCCCAAAAATGTAATTTGGGATTGGTGCGGTAGTTCAATGATAGTTCTCTAGTGGAATGAATTATCATTGATAAAATTAAGTTGTGTGTTCGGGGCGAACACGGGATGCTTAATTTTATCGGGAGACCAAAATCAATTCCTCCTCTCGGTCCCTATCGTAGCCTCTTATTTGTAGAAGTTCTATACCCACCTATACCCACCTTCTATACCCACCAATAAGGGGCCGACCAAGCTAGCTTGGGAACCAAGCTAGGGCCGGCCTAGGTATATTATTGGGTGGCCGGCCCTAGCTTGAACCCAAGCTAGTGGGGCCAAATTAAATTAAAAAGGATTTTAATTTTAGTTTTATTATGTGGAAGAAATAATTTTTTAAAGAGAATTAAAATTAAAATATCTCTCTTGTAAAAGATCTACAAAAGATTAAAGAAAGAGATTAGATCTCTTTCCTTATTTGTAGATTGATGAGTTATTTTATTTTCTCTTTAAAAATTATCCACATGTTGATAAAATTAAAATTATAGAAATTTCCTTTATCAACCATGAAGAGATTTTTAAAGAGAAATTTTATTTTTAAAATTTTCGGAAACAAATTAGGAAGTTTTAATTTGTTGATTAAAACTTGTCTAATTTATTTCCTCTAGAAGTGGCCGGCCATTAGAGATTAAATTGGGAAATTTTATTTAATTTTTCTCAATTAAATCATGTCAAGGAAATTAAGGAAATTTTATTGTAATTAAATTTCCTAATTTGCCTAGGCCAAGGAATATAAAAGAAGGGGTGAGGGTGCCTTCATGAGACACCCTCTATTATTCTCCCTCTCCTATTCTTTGGTGTGGCCGGCCAACATCCTTTCCCTCTCTTCCTCTTGTGGTGGCCGAACATCTCTATTCCCTTGGAGCTCTTGTGGTGGCCGGATACTACTAGGAGAAGAAGAAGAAGAAGGAGAGGAAGCTAGCATCTCTTGGAGCTTGGTTAGTGTTTTGGTTTTCTTCCTTGGTGAAGTTTTTCCTTTGTGGCCGAACCTAGCAAGGAGGAGAAGGTGGTTGGTGGTTTCTCATCTCGGAAGATCGTTGCCCACACAACGTTCGAGGTTAGAAGAGGAATACGGTAGAAGATCAAGAGGTTTTTCTACAAGGTATAACTAGTAATTTTTCTTTCCGCATCATGCTAGTTATTTATGGAAATAATACCAAATACAAGAGGCTTACGTTCTAGAATTTCGAATATGTTTTTCGATATTGTGTTCTTTTGTTTTTTCTTTTCCTTGTGATTTGATTGTTCTCTTTGGTTAACCTAAAGTTATTTTAGGAAATTAAATATTAGCTTTCTATAAAAGGTTTTGTCTAGTCGGTGGTGGTTGCTCCCATATCCAAGAAGGTCATGTGCCTCGCTACGTCAGTACTGGGAACCAATTATGGAAATTAATATTTAATGGAATTAATAACTTAAGGAGACTTGGGTCGAACGTGTTAAGTTCCGCAGGAGACCCAAGTCAAAACCTAAAAGAACAAATAGATTAAGTTTTGGATCAAACGTGTTAAGTTCCGCAGGCGATCCAAAATTTAATTTAAAAGAACACATGGTAGCTAGGAAAAGGTTCAGACCTTTGTACAAAATTTTTGTACAGTGGAACCTATAGGTTTTCCGAGTAGCAACCAACAACATGGTTGTGTGGTTTCACACGGCCTGAGCTGGATTTTTACAAGTTGCTCCAATGGGTATCTTTTGCTCTATTTTCACTCTAAATTATGTCCTGTCAATCAAAATAAGCAAAGAATAAATCTCTGAACAGAATATAATGGAAGTACTATATTATAATGAAATAGAGTACAATAAACATATATTATACTCATGAAATATAAGTAGATGTGCATTAAGACATGTATAAAAGTGTATATAATCTATGCACATTAGAGGGACAAAGGAGAATAAAATGCCTCGGGTGAATAATAATTGAGGTGCCTTTAACCGATGGAAGGTGCCTTGAGCTGGATGATGGAAGGTGCCATTGAGAGCTTGGAAGGCGCCTTTGGTCGAATAACGTAGAAAACCTCAGCGATGATAAGACACTATTTTTCTGGGATAAAAGTTAGGGTTGAAGGCACCTCCAGTGCTATGGAAGACGCCTTCAATGCTCAATAAAAGAAGGTCTTGCCCAAGACTTCTATACAACTCTTCTATAAGCTTCTAACGCTCGTCCAACATTCCACCTGCTAGGACTTTGTCTTATTGCTCTACTGAGACGTTGTTGCACCTGACTACTATTGAAGAATTGTTAACACCGAGACTAATCCAATCATCTTCGAAAGTGTTGGATAACAAAAGTTTAATTTTGTACTTAATTTCTATAAAATGGAAAATGTAGTATGTTACACTTGTCCTAATTTTTTTATTATGTTCGTTTCTCTCTTTCGACGATTTCAGAAGAGGATCATAGTGGATTACCCATCGATATGGCTTGTAGGATCATAGGTTTTAGAGTAGGAGTCGCCGAAGGCTCCAAACCAAGTAAAAATCGTTTGTGTTTTGATTTTCCTTTTTATCTCTTTTCGTCTTTTCCACTACGTACTTATTTTTATTTTCCTTTTTATCTATTTTCATCTTTTCCACTACGTACTTATTTTTCAAAATCGAAGAAAAGTTAAGTTTTTAAAATCATGTGATTCACCTCTCCCTCTCACGCGCGCTACGATCCAACAATAAACACTCCTCGTGGTAATGCCCTGGTGATTAAAGCTTTCATTGCCAACCACAGGGTTGTTAGGGTCGAAATGTAGCTAGAGGGGGGGGGGGGGTGAATAGCTCGTTGCAATCATCGTGCTTGTCGTTGCTCGCTTCTTGGGATGATGTGCAGCGGAAATACAAGAAACACAAACAACAACGCTAACTCTAGGGATTTACTTGGTATCCACCTCAAGAAGAGGTGACTAGTCTAAGGATCCACACACTCACGCACTCTCCACTATAAAAAACACTCCTTTACGGTAACTACCGAAGGTGGAGAAGCCCTACAATACTCTCAATACAACAAGAAGCAAATACAAGGGAAAGCTTACATGGTTTACACAAGAAACCCTAACCCTAGCTTCTTCTTCTTGCTGTAGATTTGCCTCTTGACTTGGAAATGCCTCCAAGAACCTTCAAGATCTAGCGGTGAGAACTCTGTGGAGAGCCTGTGGAATCACTGTGAAGATCGGAGATGAAAGCCGAGAGTTGTGCTGAGAGAAGTGCTCGCCAATAGCTAAATACGATGCCAACGGTCGAATCCCAATCGATTGGATTGCTCCCAATCGATTGGGGAGGCTTTGGATAGATCGGTCGATCGATCCAGAGTGCCTTTGTGCTCCTGGAAATTGCCTGGATCGATTGGTCGATCAGGGCTTATTCCGTGAAATCGTAGCTCCCAATCGATTAGCCAATCGATTGGAGGCTCCCAATCGATTGACCGATCGATTGGGAGGCTTTCTGTGCGATCGAGAATTCTCCCCAATCGATCGGCTGATCGATTGGGGAAGCCTTTGTCGCGGGGACTCACCCAATCGATCAGGCATGAACCAATCAATCGGCTAATCGATCCAGCTCCTTGTTTTTGCCCAAAACCAAGTTCAAAGCGCCCTAAACCAACATCCGATCAACCATGACCTATTGGTACATTATGCCTAGCATCCGGCCACCCTTGACCTGCTAGGACTCCCTCACCAAGTGTCTGGTCAATCCCTTTGACCCACTTGGACTTTCCTCCACAGGTGTCCGATCAACCTGTTGGATTTTTCGGGCCACGAAAACCGCTTTTCGCGTCGCGGAAACCCCGAAACCCCCGCCACCGGATCCATGCGAAGATAAAACTTTTGAAAAACTTACGAGTATGAGTTTCCAAACCATGATCTACAGTAGATCTACAAAGGAGAAGGAATATACCCTTGATGCGAAGCCCTTCGTAATCCCGCTAGTCCTCGGTTCGCCGGATCTCGAAAGTGTCAAAGTAGACACTTCTCTATGTGTATCCACACAAGCAAGAGATGGAGAAAAACCTCTAAGGAAGTGCTAGCAACCTTAGAGATCAGTAAGGGAGGAGAGGGAGAGCAAGAAGAAAACTCTAGAGGAAGAAGAAGATGGAGTTACAAAAAAAAAATAAAACTCCCTTGATGAATAAAAGTGGCCGGCCACTTTAGGTGGAGTTGTAACCTCCATGGAAGGCCAAGAGTCACAACTCTTGGTAACTCCCATGAGGTGGCATCCCACTTAAGCAACCATGATGATGTGGAGCATCATCATTGGCCCACTCAATGCCAACTCACCAATGAGGTGGCAAATGGTCAAGTCAAACTTGACCTTTCATCTTCCTCTCAAGTCAAGTCAAACTTGACCACTTCTCTCTCTTGGTTGATCTAATCTAACCATTGGTTCAAGTCAATTTTAATTTAATGAATCTCTATTCATTGAATTAAATTAATTCAATGAGTCTAAGTCCAAATTAGACTCATCTAATACATGAACCAAATTGAGTCCAACTCAATTAGCCTACTTTGGATTACTCTTAATCCAATTTGGTTCATCACATGAACCTAATCCTTTGGGTTCATCAAATAAACCTAATCTCCATCTAATTGCCCTTTGTGTGTGACCCTATAGGTTCTTATAATGTTGGCAATGCTCCTAAACCCTTTTAGAAGCATAAGTAATGAGCGGTATCTAACAACACATCATTACTACCCAAGTTATAAGAATGTTGAGATCCAACATCATCTTGTGACTACTAATTGTGACTCATCACAATATATGACAAGTGTCCTTCTATCCTAGACATCTAGATTGATCAATGTGAGGTATAGACCGTGTCATCCTCTGACCAATCTAAATCTTGAACTCCAAGTAGACTCACTAAATCAAATGAGCTCAATATCTCATATTGACTCATTTGGGCATGGCCATGCACTTCGTGGTCTCACTCTATCAAGAATATCGATGTCGCTCCCGTCATATAGGAGGGATAGATCCCATCTACATCACTCACATCCCTCTGTATAATTCGTTACATATCCAGTAATCGCCTTTATAGTCCACCCAGTTACGGGTGACGTTTGACGAAACCAAAGTACATAACTCCTTATGTAGGGAACCATGGTGACTTCAGGTCTAAGGACTACTAGTCATACTAATAGTCACATGAGAAAGTATATGACACTCATATAACGATCCATGATACTTTCTCATGGCGGGTCATTCAGTATACATTCTCCAATGCATACCCATGTGTCAACTTGATATCTCTATATCCATGACTTGTGAGATCAAGTCATCGAGTTGACCTACATGCTAGTCTTATTGCATTAACATTGTCCCTGAATGTTAATACTCGACTAGGAATGATTAAGAGTAGTGTTCCCTATATCATCTCACTATCGGTTCAACTAACCGATTGATATTGGTGAGAACTTTCTACTCAAGGACGCTATTATACTTAGTTTATTTGGCACCAATACAAGTAAGTATAATAACCAAAACAAATGTCTTTATTTATATAAGAATATGATACAATAAGTCCATAATACAATCATCAAATGATTGGCTCTAGGGCTCTAACTAACACAACCTTGATCCACATGGATTTCCCGTGCTTGGCTTCACTCACTAGGACTTCTCTTCTGCCTAGCTTTACTCACTAGGACTTTCCTCCACCAGATGTTCGATCAACCTTGATCCACCTGGATTTCCCGTGCCTGGCTTCACTCACCAGGACTTCTCTTCTGCCTAGCTTTACTCACTAGGACTTTCCATCTGCCTGGCTTCACTCACCAGGACTTTCCTTACTGCCTAGCTTCACTCACTAGGTCTTTCCATCTGCCTGGCTTCACTCACCAGGACTTTCCTTACTGCCTAGCTTCACTCACTAGGTTTTTCACCTGACTTCACTCACCAGGATTTTCCAGTCAAGTATCCAGTCAACCTTGACCTACTTGACTCTTCTTCACAATCTCCCACATGAACAATTGCACCTGCAATCTCCATATCTTGTCTCCATGTATTGTCAAACATCGAAATCCAAACATCAAGACTCAAGCTTGAACCAATTCAAGCTCAGTCAACTAGGTCAACCTTGACCTAGGAAATATTGCACCAACAATCTCCCCTTTTTGATGTTTGACAATACCTTTAAGTTAGGCTAATCTCATAGCCTCAAACCTCCTTCATGCCAATGTAAGAATGATGGTTTCCTTCATTCTCCTCCTTTTTCTAGAGGGCAAACTCCCTCTTAGGTAATGAAGGCCTAACTTAACCACACATTCTCCCCCTCTTAGCACACATCAAGAACTCTCCCCCTAAAGAGTTACCCAACGTTGTTTACAACTTCACTCGTTGTTAACAATACAATAACGAAGATCTCATACCCTTCATTATTCTTAACGCTCATCCTTGAGCATATATCACTTGGTATATTCACACATGATTCAAATGAAGGTCCCATACCCTTCATTGTCATCAAATGCTCATCCGTGAGCATACACCACTTGAATAATGAAGATATCCACTCTCCATTATATTCAAATTGTCCATCCTTGAGCATTTTCACTAAAGAAGGTTAACCACCTTCCAAGGTGTATGAAAAATAGATTTTCATGTCCTTAAAGAGTAACTCCTCCTAAAGACATGCACGTAACTTCTGTCATTGCACCAACAATGACTTGGAATCCCTAAATCATTAGGAAACCCAAATTTGAAGTTTTGAGGTTCAAAAATTAAATATTGAAATCAAACCTCAACCTAAACCTCTACTTAGTCTTCCTTAACCAATCAATCTTTGTTTTCATCATGAAAACTCCCCCTAAATATATATAAATATGTTTTGAGGGGTTAGAAATGGTTACCTAGACTAAAGATGGTTCAAAATGCTAAAATCAGGTTTTTCAGCGAAAATCAGCATTCCCAATCGATTGAGTTGGGTTCCAATCGATTGAACCCTGCTGAATCGATCCACTGATCGATTCAGACTGCATGGATCGATCTGCTGATCGATCCAACGAGCCTCTGCTCGCGGGAAAGCTCCTCTCAATCGATCGCTCGATCGATTGTGGCACTTCAATCGATCGGGTGATCGATTCGAGCTCTGAAAAACTGAAAATTTATTTCAGTGAATTTCAGAAACTCCCCTAAAATTCTACAAAAATCGAAAAATCATGAAAATTCATGTAGACATTCCTTAGAGCATATACTATCAAGGAAAAATAGTTTTCTATGAAAATACTTTCTATTTTTAAAGATTGACACAAACTTGGAGACTTGTAAAACGTTTAATGTTTTCTTCCAAGTTTGTGCTCAACTATTCAATGATGATTATTATCAAAAGATATCCTTCATCAAGGTTTTCCAAAGCATATTTAAAATTATTTTCAAAACCAATATCCAACCATATTCTTTGGGCTCAATGCACATGACTTTTACATTAGCTTTCCCAATGATTGGAAAACACATAACTATGTGTTTTGATGAATTTAAAACTCAAAAGAATGCACTAAATCAACATCTTGAGTTTTGTTCATCATCCTAACATCTCACTTGTATTTAATATGTACGAAACCACATACAAGTCACCTTATATTTCTTAGTGAGATGTAAACTTTGGTTTTGCCCTAATCTAAGGGTCATGCATATCTATCTAGGCATTTTGAGGTTATGAACATCCACCAAGGATGTTACTTGTTAATAAATGTCATTTGTCCTTAGTTTGCAAGGAATTAAAAACAATGCATGATGTGTTATGGCATACATCAACGATAAATAATTTTCAAAAGAAAATTTCCTATGACTACATGATGTATGTATGACATGACATGGTATTTTTGTGTTTTTCATAATAAAACATGAATGCTAAATATGATGTCATGGCATATGATGGGAAAACAACACATGATAAATTAGCATAAGTAAAATACCTAGAATAGCTATCTAAGTATCCTTAAACCTTAGCTAACTCAAATTTTAAACCTAGGTTGCCCAATATTTCCCAAGAAAAATACCAAAATCCCACATTGGCATTTCTTTACACTTTTATAAATTTTGTGCCAATTTAAATTAAGCATATTCCTCAAATTTTGGCACAATTTACTCTTCTAAAAGAATAACAATTTGAGTTAAGGCCTAGATTGCCTTTAATTTCCTAAGAAAATACCAAAATCCCAACTTGGTAGTTCTTATGATTTTCTCAATTTGTGTCACTTAAAATTTACATCCAATTTCTCAAAATATGACACATTTTACTCTCTCCAAGAGTAACCGTTTATCCTTTTCATTTTCAAAGGATACTAATAACCTAAAAATGCTCTCCGAGTGTCAACTTCATCAAAGTTGGGTTAACTACCCTTCTAATCGGAGTTGACACTCTCTATCTCATCTAAGGAGTAGAGAAAATGCTCCAAGGAACCCAAAACCTATTGGTGCTCCTTGGATGCTCTAAGTACTCACTAGGAATAACCTCCTTAGATACCTTCCTAGTGACCTTGTTAGACTTCTTAGGGGCCTTGGTCACATTATCTAGGTCAACTCTAGGGATTGCCTCCCTTGTGACCTTCTTAGTGACTTTCTTGGACTTCTTAGAAGTCTTAGTCACATTTGTTGTTGCAAAAATACTTCTAGGGATAACTTCCCTTATATTTTTGACTTGACCATTCGACCTAGGGTTGGTTCCATAATTATATGGAACCATATGGTAAGAAGGCACATCCTTTTTAGTTTTAGGTTTGTATCCCAAACCTCTATGGCTCTTGGATGACTCTTGTTGTGCTAAACTTAGGTTTTGCTCTTTTTGTCCTTTTAGGATATTTTCCATCATTTTTAGGGTTTTTTCCATTTTATCAAGTCTTGACCTCAAGACTTGATTTTCTTCCTATAAATCCCTAGACTTTGATTTTTCCTTAAATCCTTGAGCATTTTTATTTCTAGGCTTATAACTATGGTCCTTAGTGTTATTGCCTAAACTTTTACCTACCTTCCTAACCCTAGGTGTGATAGTCTTAGCATGGAGAGCCATATGTTTTTCTTTAATGCTATCATGCTCCCTATTTTTATGGTAAATAGCATTAAAATGATAAAAATTGGTATTAGCATGCTTTTTACCATTATTTAAAGGGGTAGGCTCAACAAATGATATCTTGTGTTTTACCTTGGAGGCTTCCCCTTGAGTTGTGCTTCCTCCTTGAGCCTTGACCGCTTTCTTCCCCTTGGGACATTGACTTCGATAGTGTCCCCTTTGATTGCAAGAAAAACACATAATTTGCTCCTTGCTCTTCTTTGTTCCGGGAGCGGTCTCTTTGGGTTTCTCCTTGCCCTTTGGTGCCACTTGGCCCTTCTTCTTGGCCAATTTAGGACACTTGCTCTTGTAGTGTCCATGTTCCCTACATTCAAAATATATGATATGTTGTTTATTTTTATTTGAAATATTTATACCTTCATGTGTAGGGATGACATCTTCTCCTTTTGATTCGGAGGTAGAAACTTCCTCTTGTTCCAACAATGATGCTCCTCCAATAGATTTGACTCGACTTGTGGAGGTGGAAGCTTCTTCATCCTCTTCTTCTCTTGACCCGGATGTAGCGACTTCTTTTTCTCCTTGAACCGGTGTCAACGAAAATTGCTCCCCCTCAATCCTAGAGGTGGAGGCTTCATCATCTTCATCTTGTACATGGAACAAAGAGTATGCTCCCTCTTTGCTCTTTTCATTGCATTCCTTTGAAGATGAGACTTCTTGGACTTCTTCTTCGGAAGTTGAGCATCTCTCAACTTCGGAGTCCACTTCCTCTTGATCTTGACCCACGGAGTCGCCCTCTTTGGATTCTTCTTGAATTGGTACAGTGGAGGGGATCTCATGAATCGTTGCCAATTTGCTCCAAAGCTCCTTGGCATCTTTGAATTCTTCGACTTGAGCCAAAATATTGCTTGGCAATAAATTGACCAATAGCTTGGTCACTTTATCATTTGCCTCGCTCCTTTGAATTTGCTCTTGGCTCCACTTGCTCCTCTTGAGAGTTTTGCCCTTTGAATTTGTTGGAGCCTCAAAACCTTCCATGAGAGCAAATCATTACTCTATCTCCACTATCAAGAATTTCTCTATCCTTGATCTCTAAAGATCGAAGTTCATCATTGTGAATGGTAGAGGCACCCTTGTATCGAATCCAAGTCCATCTTGGAATTCCATCTTGAAGTTGAGCTTCTTGAATGAAGTCTTCGACTTGTAGAATTGCTCCAACTTCTTCACCGTCTAGCTTTTTTCCCTTCCGGCGATGATTCCGGTGAAGAGCAACCTGCTCTGATAGCACTTGTTAGGGTCGAAATATAGCTAGAGGGGGGGTGAATAGCTCGTCGCGATCGTCGTGCTCATCGTTGCTCGCTTCTTGGGATGATGTGCAGCGGAAATACAAGAAACACAAACAACAACGCTAACTCTAGGGATTTACTTGGTATTCACCTCAAGAAGAGGTGACTAGTCCAAGGATCCACACACTCACACACCTCCACTATAAAAAATACTCCTTTATGGTAACTACCGAAGGCGGAGAAGTCCTACAATACTCTCAATACAATAAGAAGCAAAGAGAAGCAAATACAAGGGAAAGCTTACATGGTTTACACAAGAAACCCTAACCCTAGCTTCTTCTTCTTGCTGTAGATCCACCTCTTAACTTGGAAATGCCTCCAAGAACCTTCAAGATCTAGTGGCGAAAACTCTGTGGAGAGCCTGTAGAATCACTATGAAGATCGGAGATGAAAGCCGAGAGTTGTGCCGAGAGAAACGCTCGCCAACAGCTAAATACGACACCAACGGTCGAATCCCAATCGATTGAATTGCTCCCAATCGATTGGGGAGGCTTTAGATCGATCGACCGATCGATCTAGAGTGCCTCTTTGCTCCTGGAAATTGTCTGGATCGATCGGTTGATCGATCCAGGGCTTATTCCGTGAAATTGTAGCTCCCAATCGATCAGTCGATCGATTGGAGGCTCCCAATCTATCGGCCGATTGATTGGGAGGCTTTCTGTGCGATCGAGAATTCTCCCCAATCGATTGGCTGATCGATTGGGGAAGCCTTTATCGCGGGGACTCACCCAATCGATCAGCCGATCGATTGGGCATGAGCCAATTGATCGGCTGATCGATCCAGCTCCTTGTTTTTGCCCAAAATCAAGTCCAAAGCCCCCTAAACCAACATCCGATCAATCATGACCTGTTGGTATATTATGCCTAGCATCCGGCCACCCTTGACCTGCTAGGACTCCCTCACCAAGTGTCTGGTCAATCCCTTTGACCCACTTGGACTTTCCTCCACCAGGTGTCCGATCAACCTTGATTCACCTAGATTTCCCGTGCTTGGCTTCACTCACCAGGACTTCTCTTCTGCCTAGCTTTATTCACTAGTACTTTCCTCCACCAGATGTCTGATCAACCTTGATCCACCTGGATTTCCCGTGCTTGGCTTCACTCACCAGGACTTCTCTTCTGCCTAGCTTTACTGACTAGGACTTTCCATCTGTCTGGCTTCACTCACCAGGACTTTCCTTACTGCCCAACTTCACTTACTAAGTCTTTCCATCTGCCTGGCTTCACTCACCAGGACTTTCCTTACTACCTAGCTTCACTCACTAGATACGATAAGTTCTAATCAACCTTGACCTACTTGACTCTTCTTCACAATCTCCCACATGAACAATTGCACCTGCAATCTCCATGTCTTGTCTCCATGTATTGTCAAACATCGAAACCCAAACATTAAGACTCGAACTTGAACCAATTCAAGCTCAGTCAACTAGGGCAACCTTGACCTAGGGAATATTGCACCAACAAGGGTGAAGCGAGTGTTTATAGATACGATAAGTTCAATTAATATCATCTTTAAGAAGGCCTTTAACCAAATGCAACTTAATGGGGAGGAGTTTATCCCATACATACCTCCTTGTATGGGTTTATAGGGCATGAAGTGTAGACACTCGGCCAAATTGATCTCTCACTTTCCTTGAAAGAAGAACTGCTAATGAGGACTCAACATGCACCCTTCATTATCATAAACACAACCTCCTCCTACAACGTCATTTTGGAAAGACTGGCTTTGAGTGTTTTCCAAACAACAATCTCTATTTTCTACCAAAAAATTAAGTTCCCTATGGAAGATTTAGTCAGGAAAGTGAAAGGAAATTAGTCAGTGGACCGAAAGTGCTTTGTTGATATAATTAGGACCAACTCATGCAAGGCCCACTGAACTCAAGATACTTTAGTGCTGGCTGTCCAAGAGGTGTCGATGTACTAGTCGATAGAGGGTCATCCTGAAGATGTACAAATCCATCCTGACCACTCAGAAGTAAGCACCAAAGTAGCCATAGACCTCCACTGAGAGCTCAAATGAGATTTAATTGTGTGCCTCTCACGCAACCATAATGTCTTCTCCTGGTTAGCTAAAGAAGTCATAGGCATCTCTCTGACTGTGATGGCGAATCGACTGAACACGCTTCAGCTAAAGTCAACAAGTTGATGAAAGCTAGACATATTTGAGAAGTCCAATTCCTGACTTGGCTTGCCAACATGGTACTGGTGTCCAAGACAAGTGGCAAGTGGAGAGTTTGTATTGATTTCCGAGACCTTAACAAGGTCTGCCCAAAGGATTGTTATCCCCTCTTCCGTATTGATCAACTGGCAAATCAACTTTCGACTGTGAACTTATATGAATGTTGGATGTCTATCAAGGCTTTTATCAAATTCCACTTACTTTTGAAGATCAAGAAAAATTCATTTTCATTTACCTCTAATGGGACCTTTTGCTATACTGTCATGTTGTTCGGCTTAAAGAATGTAGGGTTCACTTATTAACGACTTATGAATCAAATCTTCAAGCATCAAATTGGGAGAAACATTGAGGTATATGTGAATGACATCCTGATTATGACTACCCGATTTAAGAATTTAATCTCAGACATTGAAGAAACATGCAATACTTTGAGGCAGTACAGGTTCAAGCTCAATGTCTATTTTGAGTCAAGAGCGAAAAATTTCTTGGATACATCGTGAATGGACGAGAAATTGAAGCTAACCCTGAGAAGGTCTAAGCGCTCTAAAATATGTCATCTCCTTGTAATCTTAAAGAGGCACAACAACTAGTTGGGTGCATCACAGTTCTCTTTTGATTCATCTCCTGCTCCACCAATTGGAGTCTACCCTTTTTTAAGGTGCTGAGAAAGGATTCTAAGTTTGAGTGGAAAGTGAAATGTAACAAGGCCTTTACTAAGTTGATGGAATATATGCCCCTCTTGTTAGTAGTTAGCTCTAAGAGTCAATCATGAGATGATTAGGCCTTTTGGGTTACTCATTGAGTTAGACTCAAATGAGCTCACTCATTGGATTGAGTCTAATCCGAATTAGACACATTGGATTAATGTGTTAGACTCAATGGGTTAGACTTATTGGGTTATTGGATTAATGGTTAATCCAATATAATAATCCAACACATTAGGAGGAATACAAAGAGACAAAAACCCTTGGTATTTATTGGATGAATATAAATAGGTTTTTGGATTTATTTTTCATTTAGATGAGAAAATGTGTCTCTTGAGCTTCTCTCTTCTTCCTCCTCCTTCCTCCTTGGCCAAATCTTCAAGCTTGGCCGAACCATACTTCTTGCTAGCACAAGAAGATGGTTCTTCTCCGAAGGCTTCGTTCGTGCGACGAATAAAGGATGTGTTCGTATGGATACCATAGAGGTGTGGATGTTGATCGTGCTGAGATCTGGATCCAAAGAAAAGTTATTGTCAGGATTGCAAAGGGCACGCAACAAAGGTATACCTCTCATGTAAAACTTAGTATATGATTGTTTTCTCCTACGCATGGATCTTCTGGAAAGGATCTAGTTAATTTTCCGCTGCACTTAAGCGTGTTTAGCACACTAGATCCCTACATCACTTACCCCCTACTCTCTAAACTAGTAGCAAGAGAAATGTTAAGGGTGTATCTGTTGGCATTGGAGGGAGTAGTCACCATGGCCTTGCTCCGTCAGGAGAATAGTATACAACCCCTCATTTATTTTTTGAGTCACATGCTAAAAGATACTAAAGTAGGTATACGAATCTGGAGAAATTGAACCTCGGATTGGCTCTCACAGCTCTTCGATTGAGGTCATTTTTTATGACTCACCCAATAACGGTCCTCACTAACAACACTATTGGTCGAGTGTTAACAAATCCAAAAGCCTCAAGGAGATTGATTAAATGGATTACGAAGTTAAGCAAGTATGATATTCAATATCAGCCAAGAACAATCATTAAAGCTCAAGTCTTGACAGATTTTTTAACTGAAGTTTCCAATTGATTGCTCAGCAATTAGAAGGGGGCTTTAAGATCAAGAATGAGTAACTATGACGCTATGCTAAAAATTTTAAGAAGTTGAAACTGAATTCCAAGATGTCACTCTACAAAAGATCCTCGAGCGGAAAATCAAAAGGCAGATGAGTTGGCTAAACTATCAAATGCACTTACTACTTGGAACAGGGAGGACTTTGTGTCTCAAGTTCTACAGATTTCGTAAATTGATCAAGTATCAAATCTGGATAAGCCCGCTGACTAGAGGACACGCCTCACTACTTTTCTCTAGCAAGGGATTTTACCTACTAATCTGGAGCAGACCCAATTATTCAAAGAAGACTCTCTTGATTCACTCTCATCAAAGAGTAGCTATACTGACGAGCCTTCTCCCGTCCCCTCCTCAAATTCATTGGTCCCGATGATGCGAGCTATGTCATAAGAGAAATTCATGAAGGCATTTGTAAAAATCATATTGGGGGACGAACACTCATTTTGAAGGCACTATTGGCTGGATATTTTTGACAAACTCTGCAAGTGGATACTACTTGATTTGTCACCGCTTGCATCCACTATTAGAAATATTAGAACCCCTCTCATCAACTGATTGGGTCTCTGAAGATCTCAACTATCTCCTATCCCTTCGATCAGTGGGGCACGTATATTATAGATCTCTTCCTAATTAGACCTCAATAAAAGAGATTTCTTCTTGCCATCGTAGACAATCTTCAAATGGGTGGAGGCCGAAACCTTGGCTCGAATAATAAAAGACGTCATTAAGAAGTTCTTGTGGCAGAATATTATCTACCATTACAGCTTGCCTCACAAGCTCATCCAACAAGTTTTCACCTTGATGACTTACTCATTGAGCAATGGGTAAATAAAAGTGGTCAACTAAGAAATAGTTTGGGGGTTCAAAATTAAATTGGACAATGTTAAAGGCAGTTGGATGGATGAATTGTCGAATATTCTCTAGGCCTACCAAACTACTCAGGAAAGCATGAGAATGACTCCCTTTCACTTTATCTACGATGGAGAACCAGTCATCCCGGTGGAAATCAGAGAAGAGTCTACTCAGAGAAGTGCCTACGGACAAGACAACTTTGACCAACAACTCCTTGACCTCGACTTGATCACTAAGACCATAAAAAAATTAGCTACCCAACTCATCGTATCCCAATAGAGGATGTGCTAGAATTACAACAAGCGAGTCGTTCCTCACACTTTTCAAGTCTGAGACTTGATTTGGAAGAATGTTAAACCGATTGGAGATATTAACAAACTAGAACCACAATGGAGAAGATCATTTCGGGTGATCTACAAATGTAGTTCTAGAGCATACTACCTAGAAGATGCGAACGACGAGAAAATTGATTGTCTATGAAGTGTCAATCATTTAAAGCATTATCATTCCTAAGCAGTTTTCGTATCCTTTTTTTTATCTTTCATGTCCTATCAAAATTTTGTACATTTTTTGTTTATTAATGAAAAATAACTTTCAATAGACTCATGTCTTATCTCCTAGACTCCTCCAACTCATATATAGTGGGAGTCAAGATCTAAGGCTGAACTATATCGACCTCCCCTCTATACAAGGGTCGAGTGTACATCATACCTCTATCGACAATATCTTTTTTAGGGCTAAAACTCCCTCGACTCTGATATTATTGGGGTCAAGATCCAAGGCTTGATGATATTAACCTCCCCTTCATGCAAAGGTCAAGTGCATTTTATATCCCCATCAACAATGTCTTTTTAGGGCTCAAATTCCCTCGACTCAGACATCGTCGAGATTGAAATATAAGGCTTAATTATATCAACCTCTCATTTGTATAAGGGTTGAGCACATATCGTATCTTCATCAATAATGTCCTTTTCAAGTTCTAAATTCATCTGACTCAGACATCGTCGGAGTTGAGATCCAAGGCTTGATGATATCAACGTTCCATTCATACAAGGGTCGAGCGTATATTGTATCTCTATTGACATGTCCTTTTCAAGGTCCAAATTCTCTCAACTTAAATATATCGAGGTTGAGATCCAAGGTTTGACGATATTAATCTCCACTTCATAAAAGGGTCGAGAGCATATCATATCTCCATCTATAATGTCTTTTTCAGGGCACAAACTCTTCCGATTCAGACATAGTCGGGGTTGAGATCTAAGACTTGACAATATCAACCTCCCTTTTATAAAAGAGTTGAGCGTATATCATGTCTTAATTGGTAGATATCCATTTCTCAGTTCATACTATTCGACTCGGATATAATTAGGGTTGAGATCTGAGGTTTGACTTCAATCTCCCCCTCAGTCGGGGTAGAGCGTGTAAGTCTCTACTCAGTCATAAGAGACTTCTTTTCTCATGGATCAATCTTCTAAGTTTCTCTCTAATATGTGGGATTTCTATCTCCCAATTCTACCTTGGGACATGCCTAGATTGGCCTCATAATAGACGTGGAGTTTCTCTGCCGACTCTTGGGATAGATCTCTATTCCTTGACGATCCTCGGTCGATAGCAAGTGGATCTCTCTTTAAGAAGTTGTCAAAGAAATTAGAAGGGACAACAATAATAGTAATAGGTTTTTTAGTAAACTAGAAAACTAATTACAAAAATTCAAGCCGTCAACAGAAATTTAATCTAAGTCAGTCACATCTTCTTTAAGGATGTTGTTGGTATATTTTCACAAGTTGATAGTGGGGGGTGGCTTGTCGACGCCAAAATTCTTGTTCCCTCATAGTTGCTTCACTAACCCTTTCATGTTGTACTTGACCATCTTGACTAGTCGGGTGCTAAGCAAGTCATTAAATTCTTGCGAGCGCAGGAAAACCTTCTTCTTGATCTCCCAAGTGTTCACCCACCTCAGCTTGATACTCCTAGAATTCTACCATTTTGTTCTCTAATTGGCTTCTTTGAGCTTCCAGCGCCACCAGCTATTTTGACTTGGAGGCTTCCACGACCTCAACTTCAATTTTAGCCACCTCCACCTCTACTCAAGCAAACTCCAACTCGATCTACTAAGTCTTAGCCATGGACTTGAATTCTTTGATCGCATCTTGGGTGGCTCTCAACTCAACCTTCAAGGTCCCGGACTTGGTTTTGCTTGCTTCTAACTCAACCTTGGTTGCTTTTTCCTCTGCCTTGGCCACCTCTAGCTTAGTTTTTTACGTGTTTGAAGCAACCTTCAGCTTTCCTATTTCCTTCCGCTACTTCTTCTTCCATGACTTCAATTTCTTAACCTAAGCTTCTAAAGATTCTATATTCCTTTTCACTGTGTCCAAGCTATACCTCACCTAACATTTCTTCATCATTTGGTCTACTATTACCCTCATCAGTCGGTCGATCTCCACCTGAGCTGAGGCAGGGTTAGCTATTAGCTTCTTCAATCGGTCGATCTTCGCATGTGCTGAAACTATCTTTGCTTGAGCTAGGATAAGGACTTGGTCGGAGGGGGATTGAGCTAGTTGAGCCTCCAACTCAAATATTCAAGCCTGCATTACTCGATGACCTTACCAAAATTCTAAGAATCATTGGTAAAATATTACCAGCTTAGCCATGTGCCTGCAGGCCCCATCCAATATAATCTTATAAGTGAATGCCTTGAAGGATAGGCCATCAACTACCTCCTGGGCGTCCATCCAACTCACCCCCATCGGATCGTAGAAAGTGAGATTCAAAAATTACTCTCTGAAAACTTCTTATTCCGGGGGCACTTCTAAGGCAGCCTGGATGGTCTTCACCCACATCAAGGAGAGGGGGCTCCGCTGGAGCATCATCTTGACAAACTAGGAAACTAAGGCCTGGATGAGGGTGTGATGAGCTGGCCCTAATACTGAACTCCCACAACTCGGCAAGGGAAGTTGGAGTCCTAGCCCTAAGTGGTGAGGTATGGTCGTGCGGACGTGAAGAGTTAGCTTCCGCCTAACAGTTTCCCGACTCAACTAGCGAAGTTAGGATCTGAACTTGTAGTGGTGGAGATGGGAGTGACGCCTCCTCCTCGTTGTTCTCAGGGGTGTCTCCAATTCCCTCAATAGAGTTGATTCTACATCTACCAACTAGAGGGCTAGGGGCATCCTTGACTTCCCTGGTGGAATTGGTTTTGTAGTGGCCAATTGGGGGCAACCTATGTCAAAGCCACTGTAGGAGCGGGTGGTGTTCCCCCCTTGGGCATCTCCTCATCCGCAATCAAGTCCAAAATCTCTATACCGCTATATTGTTCTCAAGGGCGACGCCTTTTCCTAGTTGTTCTCAGGGGCATCCCTAATTCCATTGATAGAGTTGGTTCTACAGCTACCAACTGGGGGGCTAGGGTCATCCTTGACTTCCCTAGAGGAATTGGTTCTGTAGTGACTAATTAGGGGCCAACCTATGTCAAAGTCACCGTAGGAGTGGGTGGTGTTCCCCCATCGGGCATTGCCTCATTCTCAATCAAGTCCACAATCTCCATGCCTCTCACCTCCAATTCAGCCTTAGTCAACTTCACCACTGTATTCATAAAAGCCTTCATCATAGTGTTAGTTTCACAAATCGATAAGCATTCAGTTAGATATCAAAACTTGTGCAAGTAAAAGACTTAGCCCAAATTTGTGAAGCATCCCTTCCTCGAGTAGAAGGCTACTATCGAACTTCGTATCCTATAGTTTCTGGGACGCAACGAAATAACCCTGCACCTTATGATATTTTTTCAAAGTCAGGGCTATAGATAACTCAAGTTACCATCAAGTAGGACAAGACACTAGACTCGGAGGCTTCACAAAGAAAAAGTGGGGCTCTACCCCTTGTGAGAAGATGAGAAGTTCTTTAAGAAATTCAATTTTAATCTAGAGGAAAAAAGAATACCCCGTCTTTCATTTGAGGTAAAAGAAATAATGAAAGATTTGACGAGAAAAAGAAATTCAATATAGTTGAAAAAGGATGACTATGCCAATAAGGATTTAGAAAGAATTTGGACTAAGTTGGGACAAGGAAATGCTAAAATATTGCAACACTTCAAATAAGAAGGTTGGGATAGAAAAATAAAGCTTGTTCAATAAGTAACTTTTGAAAAAGGTCACGAAGCCAGGAGGAGGGATATCTAGGAATCATTACCGATCAGGACTACTATACAATAGTCAGTGGGAATATTGTAGGTCATTCTTATTCATTCAAACTTATCACAGTTTAAATTTGATTCAATGGACCTATAGAAAGGAGCAAAAGATGATTCTATAGCCATCGAGAGGCAACATACAGGGCAATAAAAGCTACAACCTAGGGCTAGAAGACTGACAATTGATTGAAGCAGAGGGTGCAGACGAAGAACAAGGCAACTTACTGAAAGGTGGGACACAAAGTGCTCGGAGATGAAGAAGACAAAAACGGAGGAAACAGAATCAAGGATTATGCGATAAAATTCAATGACATCTCTCTTTGACCTAATGTAGTTTTGCTCATTAGAGTATGACTGTTGGATCTCTACAATCACAAGAGTGAGATGTTCTTTCAGCCACTCGATCGAGAAAATGGATCAAACCAAATCTTGGTAATTATTCTTATTCGGATGATGCTTTGTCTTCATTACTGATGGTCACATCACCTTAATGAAATGCAACCTCAGAGGCATATTGGTGCATTCCAGACTCTAGGATCAAGATAGATTATGCATGATGCAAATTTAATAAGCATGGTCGTATTTACTACACAATGATGTCTAAAACATACATGAGATTTGACATGTGGTAGAAAGAACCAACATATTTGACTAAGATAACAGTCTAGTACTCAATCTGACTCCTGCCTCCTTCAACTACACTTGAAGGAAAGACTAGTGATACAGGAGATAATCAGATAGTGTCATATGGTTAATGAGAAGTCAATAGTTTTACTAAGGTAAAGATCAAAGTCAACAGAAAGTCCAAGCCGCCCCAGCCCGAAATGTTCCTAACTCTATGTTGTTCTCAATGCTCCATGCTATTCCGACTCCGCATCGGCCTCAACTTTGCATTGCTCCCAACTCTGGATAGGCTCTATATTTGTACCATTGCTCATGGAAGATATGAACAAAATAACTATTTTCTTCTAAGGAGTGGGTGGTGTTCCCCCATCGGGCATTGCCTCATTCTCAATCAAGTCCACAATCTCCATGCCTCTCACCTCCAATTCAGCCTTAGTTAACTTCACCACTGTATTCATAGAAGCCTTCATCATAGTGTTAGTTGCATAAATCGATAAGCATCCAGTTAGATATCAAAACTTGTGCAAGTAAAAGACAAGCCCAAATTTGTGAAGCATCCCTTCCTCGAGTAGAAGGCTACTATCGAACTTCGTATCCTATAGTTTCTGGGACGCAACGAAATAACCCTGCACCTTATGATATTTTTTCAAAGTCAGGGCTATAGATAACTCAAGTTACCATCAAGTAGGACAAGACACTAGACTCGGAGGCTTCACAAAGAAAAAGTGGGGTTCTACCCCTTGTGAGAAGATGAGAAGTTCTTTAAGAAATTCAATTTTAATCTAGAGGAAAAAAGAATACCCCGTCTTTCATTTGAGGTAAAAGAAATAATGAAAGATTTGACAAGAAAAAGAAATTCAATACAGTTGAAAAAGGATGACTATGCCAATAAGGATTCAGAAAGAATTTGGACTAAGTTGGGACAAGGAAATGCTAAAATATTGCAACACTTCAAATAAGAAGGTTGGGATAGAAAAATAAATCTTGTTCAATAAGTAACTTTTGAAAAAGGTCACGAAGCCAGGATGAGGGCTATCTAGGAATCATTACCGATCAGGACTACTATACAATAGTCAGTGGGAATATTGTAGGTCATTCTTATTCGTTCAAACTCATCACAGTTTAAATTTGATTCAATGGAGCTATACCAAGGAGTAAAAGATGATTCTATAGCCATCGAGAGGCAACATATAGGGCAATAAAAGCTACAACCTAGGGCTAGAAGACTGACAATTGATTGAAGCAGAGGGTGCAGACGAAGAACAAGGCAACTTACTGAAAGGTGGGACACAAAGTGCTCGGAGATGAAGAAGACGAAAACGGAGGAAACAGAATCAAGGATTATGCGATAAAATTCAATGACATCTCTCTTTGACCTAATGTAGTTTTGCTCATTAGAGTATGACTGTTGGATCTCTACAATCACAAGAGTGAGATGTTCTTTCAGCCACTCGATCGAGAAAATGGATCAAACCAAATCTTGGTAATTATTCTTATTCGGATGATGCTTTGTCTTCATTACTGATGGTCACATCACCTTAATGAAATGCAACCTCAGAGGCATATTGGTGCATTCCAGACTCTAGGATCAAGATAGATTATGCATGATGCAAATTTAATAAGCATGGTCGTATTTACTACACAATGATGTCTAAAACATACATGAGATTTGACATGTGGTAGAAAGAACCAACATATTTGACTAAGATAATAGTCTAGTACTCAATCTGACTCCTGCCTCCTTCCTCCTTCAACTACACTTGAAGGAAAGACTAGTGATACAGGAGATAATCAGAGAGTGTCATGTGGTTAATGAGAAGTCAATAGTTTTACTGAGGTAAAGCTCAAAGTCAACAGAAAGTCCAAGCCGCCCCAGCCCAGAATGTTCCTAACTCTATGTTGTTCTCAATTCTCCATGCTATTCCGACTCCGCATCGGCCTCAACTTTGCATTGCTCCCAACTCTGGATAGGCTCTATATTTGTACCATTGCTCATGGAAGATATGAACAAAATAACTATTTTCTTCTAAGAATGTCGGAAAAACATAGTCATTTATTCCAAGAAACATGAGTAACATAAGCAAGAATCTCGAAATACATGGAGAAAATAAGGACATAGTCACAACTCTATAAAAGGTTGTTCACTCATGCGGGTACAAGTACGTGCACACATACCGAAACTTCTAGTAACCCTAGACCACTCTTCTTCTTCTTCTTCTTCTTCATTCTCCCCTGTTAGAAACTTACTTAAGTATCTGAGTGGCAGCACTAGGGAACCCCCCTCCCCCCCCCCCACACACACACCGTTATTTTAACTCTCTCCTTCTTGTTTACTTCCCTTTAGGTTTCGGTGAATTTCTCTAAAAATTCTTGTTGTTCCTAGGTGATCGACAACAAAGTCAAGATCAATGCTAAATCACAGATTGTTTGTATGTCAGTGATCTCAGACAGAATCACCCGCCACATTAGTAAATGGGGGATATAACCCAGAATGTGATTACTTTGGAAGTGTGAGGTTTTATGTGATTTCAAGGTTACAAAAAATACTTCTAAAAAAAAATTCTCCCAAAATAAGTATTTCAAAAGTTGAATCAAACAATATTAAGTTATGTTTTATTCGTCGTAATCTTAGTTATGAGATTACTAGACAATCACATAACCAAGATTATGAATAATTATTTGAACCATACACACTGTGTTTGGTTAGGGGTCATCTTTGATAACCTTGATTATCCATCCAAAGTTATTAAAAAAATCTTGTTTGGTTAGAGTAATGATCCATACCTAACACGCAGCCAAAAGGGGCATGCAACACAGAATAAAATAATGTCAAAAAAGTGAGGTTTTCTTGATTTCGGGTTTAATGATTTTTTTGGCCAAAAATATCCTCTAATATTTACACTTTGGGATAAAAATACCCCTAATAAAATTTTTATTATATATATATATATATTGATATGCCAAGCGACACTTTATGCGCGACCGTGAGCGAAATCCGACGTGGGCTATCTGACGCGGTCAAAACCCAATTTTTTTATTCTCTCTCTCATCTGCATGCAACAATTTCTCTCTCTCTCTCTCTCTCTCTCTCTCTCTCTCTATATATATATATATATATATTGATATGCTAAGCGACACTTTATGCGCGACCGTGAGCGAAATCCGACGTGGGCTATCTGACGCGGTCAAAATCCAATTTTTTTATTCTCTCTCTCATCTGCATGCAACAACTTTTCTCTCTCATCTGCATGCAACAACTATAAAATTTTTTAATCTCTCTCGTATCTGCATGTAATAACTTTTCTCTCTTTCTTTTTAAATTAAAATGATATTTTATCTTCTCTCTCCTATTATTACATACAACAAATTATTGTGGTAGTGATAATACAACGTTGTAGCAGCTACTATGCAGTAGCTGCTACAACTTTTAGCAGTTTCTATGCAATAACTGCTTCAACTTGTAGCAGTTACTACTTACTATGTAGTAGCTGTTACAACTTGTAACAGTTACTATGCAGTAGCTGCTACAACTTGTAGTAGTTGCTATGCAGTAGCTGCTACAACTTGTAGCAGTTACTGTGCAGAAGCTGCTACAACGGTGCAGAAGCTACAATATGTTGGGATCGTTCGTACTCGGCTAGAGAGGGGGGGTGTGAATAGCCGACCCCAAATCGTCGTTTCTTTCTACAAAACGTGTTAGCGCAGCGGAAAATACAAAGAAACGAAAGAGAAGAAAACCAAACCTTAACACAAGGATGTAACGAGGTTCGGAGATTAGGGCTCCTACTCCTCGGTGTGTCCGTAAGGTGGACGAGTCCAGTCAATCCGTCGGTGGATGAGTCCCCGGAGAACCGGCTAATACAATATACTCCTTGTGGGTGGAGAAACCTCGCCACAAACGTTTGCAACAGCAAACAAAGAGTACAAGAACAGTAAGAAAAGCAATACAATATGAATACAATAGCACTCTACCAATTGCTTGCTTTCTTGTCGACTGGAGGTGAAGCAGCAGCTTCACAACCCAAACGCAGCAGCTTGTCGATGACTGGAAGCTCACGCGAAGCTTCGGAGGCGAGCTCAATCAAAGCTCAGTTGAAGCAGAAGCTTTAGCAACAGAAGAACAGAAGTTCTAGAAGAAAAGAAGAAGTTTTTGTGCAGCAGCAGCCCTCGACCCCTTTATACCTGCGAAGAAGACAGCGAAGAAACTAGCCGTTGCGTCGCAACGGCTAGAACCCTGATCGGTCTGCATGTTTCGTCCCTGATCGGTCCATGGACCGATCAGGGAACCTCTGATCGATCGTGGGGACCGATCGGGCCTGATCGGTCCCGACCGATCGAGCTTCCGCGAGTTGCCCAACTCTGCGTGGGAATCTGATCGGTCCCGGACCGATCCACGCGTCCTCGATCGGTCCGGGGCCGATCAGCTCAACGATCGGTCCCTAGGCCGATCGATAAGCCTGAACCATGATCACCTTCATTTGTCATCGATCGGTCACCGGATCGATCGGATACACAAGCACCTGATCGGTCTGCAGACCGATCCAGAGCTTGGTTTTTGCCCAAACCAAGTCCCAAACCTTCCAAACCAATATCCGGTCAACCTTGACCTATTGGTACATCATGCTTAGCATCCGGTCACTCCCTTGACCTGCTAAGACTCCCCACCAAGTGTCCGGTCAATCCCTTTGACCCACTTGGACTTTCCTCTTCGTGCCAAGTATCCGGTCACTCCTATGACCTACTTGGACTTCCCATCACCAGATGTCCGATTACCCTTGATCTATCTAGATTTTCCCTTGCCCGGCTTCACTCACCAGGACTTTCACCTAGCTTCACTCACTAGGGTTTTCACACTGCCTAACATCCCAGTTAGGACTTTCTCACTGCCTGGCTTCACTCACCAGGACTTTCCAACTGCCTAACATCCCAGTTAGGACTTTCCCACTGCCTGGCTTCACTCACCAGGACTTTCCACACTGCCTAACATCCCAGTTAGGACTTTCCCACTTTGCCAAGCTCCCTGCTTGGACTTTTCCCGTGCCAAGCTCCCTGCTTGGACTTCTCCAGCGCCAAGTCTCCATACTTGGACTTTTCACGTGCCAAGCCCCCTGCTCGGACTTTTCCAGTGCCAAATCTCCATACTTGGACTTTTCAGGTCAACCAGGTCAATCCTTGACCTAGGGTTGCACCAATAATCTCCCAACCATCTATTCTTGTCTCACATCAAGAATAGAACTCTCTCACGAGTGTCAAACATCAACATGCAACTCAACTAGGTCAACCTTGACCTAAGGTTGCACCGACAATCTTCCCAAATCAAACATCAAAATACAACTCGAGTCAAGTCACCTCGAGTCGGGTCAACCAGTCAACCTTGACCTAAGGTTGCACCAACACTTCGGATGCACTGAGCCCGTCGGCTCCCTTCCCGTACCATCCTTCTCGCTAGCTACGTCTTCCACTCAACTTCCTACATTCCTAAGCTCCTTGAACACTTGGACATGGTTCAACCTAACTTGATAACCTAACTTCTCCCTCTCTTTGACACACATCAAAAAGAAAAAGAAGGGTATCAAGGTCAAGAGTTTCTTCCTAATGAAAGCCCCATACCTTTCATTGAAACTCTTAATTTCCCCCTTGATACTAAACTCATATCACTATTAGTGATAATCCCATATCACTAATCCTCAAAAGTCTTAAGGAGTAAAAACTCCCCCTAAAAGTCAACTCCCCCTTGACAATTAGGTAAAACTCCCCCTAAAGGTCAACTCCCCCTTTGACCATTGCACCAACAATGTCTTTGAGAGTTCCAAACCTTTAGAAATCCAAAAACACCACTTCCATAACTGAAATTTCAGACAACAGCTGAAAAATCAGAAATTCGACACGCCCTGATCGGTCCCCACACCGATCAGCCCTTCACCAGATCGCACTCGTGCTACTGGAACTCACTGGATCGGTCTGCAGACCGATCCACAATACTCTGGATCGGTCCGCAGACGATCAGATCTTCCCTGGATCGATCCCCGGACCGATCCAGCCACGAAATCAGAACTTCTGATTTCCCCTTCCGGAAAATCAGAAACTCCTAATAAATTCAAGAAAATTCCAAAAATTACAAAACTTTGAGGATACATTCCTCATATCATACACTATCATGGAAAAATAGTTTTCTATGAAAATAACTTCCATTTTTCAATCTTGATACAAAGTTCAAAAACTTTGAAATAGTTCAAGTTTAACTCAACTTTGTATCACAATGTTCAATGATGAATGCAATCACTAGGAAAGCTTCATCAAGGTTTTTCAAATCAATTTTGAAATGATTTTAAACCCTTTAATTTAGGATCATAATCTTAGGACTATATGTACATGACTTGTACACAAGTTTTCCCTATGATCCTCCATTTCTTGAATTAGGCTCATCTAGGTACAAGAACTATGCACCTTGATCCTAACTCATGATCCTAATATCTCACACACATCTAAAGTGTATCAAACACATCCATGGCAATTTTGATGTGAGATATGGGTTTAGGTATCTTAGACTAAGGTCTCATGCATTTTCTAAACACAAATTTGATCTCAATATCAAAATGTGTTTTTCATCCTTAAATCAATTCAATTGATTACTAATGCAAGAGATGATGACATGGCATAAAATGGTATCATAAATGAAAACATGTGCCAATGTCATGATGTCATGGCATAAAGTTTGAAACTTAAATAAACATGACATAAAAACTAGCCTAAGCATTATCATGACATTTCAAATGATAATAAAACTAAACATGATGTCATGACATGTGAGGGCAAACAATCATGGCAAGATTTAGCATAAATAAATATACCTAGATTACCTATCTAAGTATCCTTAACCACTTGGCTAACTTCAAATTTAATCCTAGATTGTCCCAAAATGCCAAAATCCTAATTTTGACACTTCTTGAACTCTAGATTAATTCATGCCACTTAAAGATCAAATTTATCCTCAAAACTTGGCATGTTTCATTTTTCCTCGAGAGTTCTCTAGATTTTCCCAAATTGTGCCAATTGAGATTAAAAATGAAATTTCCAATCTTTTAGGCACGTTTAACTCTTCAAAGGAGTAAATGATAATTCCATTTCATTTTCAAAAGTTCTCAAAACCTTGAAAATGTTCCTTGAGTGTCAATTTCCTCAAAGTTGGGTTAACTACCCTTCTAATCGGAGTTGACACTCTCTAACCCATCTATGGGGTAGAGAAGATGCTCCTAGGAACCCAATACCTATTAGAGCTCATTGGGTTCACTAAATATTCACTAGGGATAACTTCCCTAGCAACCCTCCTAATGACCCTCTTAGGCTTTAAAGCCTTGGTCATTTGGGTCTCATCAAGGTCAACTATAGGGGTGACTCCCCTTGTGACCTTGGTAATGGTCTTCCTAGCCCTAGGTTTTGTTCCATAATCAAATGAAACATTATGATAAGTGGGCTTGACCAATTGGGACTTAGGTTTGTGACCCAAACCTTTCTTGTCCTTGGACTTGGGTTTTTGACCCCTAGACCCTAGAGTCAAATCCTTAAGAGCCTTTTCTAGAGAGTCAAGTCTTGACCTCAAGACTTGATTTTCTTTCTCTAATACCTCAAGTTTTGATTTATCATTTTTCTTTGAGGTATTCCTAGGCATGTGTCTAGATGATTTGGGATTTCTATCTAGATTTTCCTTAGCCTTAGATGAGTTAATTCTAGGGTTAGCATTTCTAGAATTGTTCTTATCTAGGCTAACATGCTTGGCTCCTAAGCACATGTATCGATTTCTAGTGTTAACATGCTTATCATTATTGACAATGGCAATAAGACTACTAGCATGCATCCTACTAGAATTGCAAGAATGAGCTTTAAATGTTACCTTAGGGTTTGCCTTAGCTCCCCCTTTACATGTGTTTGGCCTCTTGTCCTTGTGAGGTTGCCTCCCCCTTGGACATTGACTCCTATAGTGTCCCCGTTGCTTGCATTGGAAGCACACCACGTGCTTCTTGCTCTTGCATGTCGAGACTCCGGCTTCCTTGACCTTTGGTGCCGGTGGAGTCTTTCTAACCCTCTTTGGACACTTACTCTTGTAGTGCCCAAACTTCCTACACTCAAAACACATTATGTGTAATTTGCTTGAAATCACAGTGTTTGAGTTACCTAGGGTTGTGGATGTAGATGAGCTTTCTTCTTCATCCCTTCCGGAGGTAGATGCCTCTTCTTGCTCCGATCTTGAACAAGAGCTCTCCTCCTCTTCTTCCTTGGATGTTGAGTAGCCCTCAACTCCCAATTCGCTTCCTCCATGATGTGAGCTACTTGGCTCACTAGGCTCCTCTTCATGGAATTTTGCCAAATTGTTCCACAATTCCTTGGCGTTGTTGTACCTATCTATCTTGCACAAAACATTATTAGGTAAAGCAAATTCAATAATTTTTGTTACCTCGTCATTGATTTCGGATTGTCGGATTTGCTCTTTCGTCCACTCCTTCTTCTTGATAGGTTTTCCTTCCTCATCCATCGGAGGGGAAAACCCTTCTTGTACACAAAACCAATTTAACATATTAGTCCTAAGAAAATACATCATCCTTACCTTCCAATATGTGAAGTTGTCGTGAGACTCGTAGAAGGGTTAAATCGTGACATCTTCTCCATAGAGATCCATCTCTAGCCCGTGCTCCCCCGGGTGTTGATCCGTCGAAGAGCGGCCTCGCTCTGATACCACTTGTTGGGATCGTTCGTACTCGGCTAGAGAGGGGGGGTGTGAATAACCGACCCCAAATCGTCGTTTCTTTCTACAAAACATGTTAGCGCAGCGAAAAATACAAAGAAACAAAAGAGAAGAAAACCAAACCTTAACACAAGGATGTAACGAGGTTCGGAGATTAGGGCTCCTACTCCTCGGCGTGTCCGTAAGGTGGACGAGTCCAGTCAATCCGTCGGTGGATGAGTCCCCGGAGAACCGGCTAATACAATATACTCCTTGTGGGTGGAGAAACCTCGCCACAAATGTTTGCAACAGCAAACAAAGAGTACAAGAACAGTAAGAAAAGCAATACAATATGAATACAATAGCACTCTACCAATTGCTTGCTTTCTTGTCGACTGGAGGTGAAGCAGCAACTTCACAACCCAAACGCAACAGCTTGTCGACGACTGGAAGCTCACGCGAAGCTTCGGAGGCGAGCTCAATCAAAGCTCAGTTGAAGTAGAAGCTTTAGCAGCAGAAGAATAGAAGTTCTAGGAAAAGAGAAGAAGTTTTTTGGTGCAGTGACCGACCCTTTATGCAAGAAGGACAAAGAAACTGGCGGCTGCGTCGTGGCTAGAACTCTGATCGATGGTGGACCGATCGGAAAAAGCTCTCCATTTGTTCGATCCTGATCGGTCCATGGACCGATCGAGAACTCTGATCGGTCATGGGGACGATCGGGCCTATCTTGATCGATCCCGGACCGATCGAGAAGCTTTCGCAGAGTTGCCCAACTCTGCGTGGAGAATCTGATCGGTCCGGACCGATCCCACGCATCCACGATCGGTCCGGGACCGTCAGATCGGGCTCAACTGATCGGTCCCCGGGCCGTCGGAACCAGAACCATGATCACCTTGTTTGTCATCCGATCGGTCACGGATCGATCGGATACACTATCATCGATGGTGCCGCGGATCGATCCGAGCTTGGTTTTTGCCCAAACCAAGTCCCAAACCTTCCAACCAATATCCGGTCAACCTTGACCTATTGGTACATCATGCTTAGCATCCGGTCACTCCTTGACCTGCTAAGACTCCCCACCAAGTGTCGGTCAACTTTGACCCACTTGGACTTTCCTCTTCGTGCCAAGTATCCGGTCACTCCATGACCTACTTGGACTTCCATCACCGGATGTCCGATTACCCTTGATCCATCTGGATTTTCCCTTCCCTGGCTTCACTCACCGGGACTTTCACCTAGCTTCACTTACTAGGGTTTTCACACCGCCTAACATCGATTAGGACTTTCTCCTCGCTTCACTCACGGGACTTTCCAATGCCTAACATCCAGTTAGGACTTTCCCTACCAGCTTCACTCACGGGACTTTCCACCTGCATAACATCCCGTTAGGACTTTCCCTTTGCCAAGCTCCTGCTTGGACTTTTCCGTGCCAAGCTGCTTGGACTTCTCCAGCCAAGTCTCCATACTTGGACTTTTCGCGTGCCAAGCTTGGACTTTTCGGTGCCAAGTCTCCATACTTGGACTTTTCAGGTCAACCAGGTCAATCCTTGACCTAGGGTTGCACCAATAATCTCCCAACCATCTATTCTTGTCTCACATCAAGAATAGAACTCTCTCACGAGTGTCAAACATCAACATGCAACTCAACTAGGTAACATCACAATACAACTCGAGTCAAGTCACCTCGAGTCGGGTCAACCAGGTCAACCTTGACCTAAGGTTGCACCAACACTATAATGGTGCAGTAGCTGCTACAACGGTGTAAAAACTGCTATAACGGTACAGAAGCTGTTACATCGGTGCAGAAGCTGCTACAACGGTGCAGAAGCTGCTACAACGGTGCAGTAACTGCTACAACGGTGCAGAAGCTGCTACAACGATGCAGAAGCTTCTACAATGGTGAAGTAACTGCTACAACGGTGCAGTAACTGCTACAACGGTGCAGTAACTGCTACAACTGTGCAGAAGTTGCTAAAACTATGTAGTAGCTGCTACAACGGTGCAGAAACTACTACAACAGTGCAGTAACTGCTACAACATAGTAGTTATACAATAACACTGCTACACATTATAACAGCTACTATACAGAAGCAGCTACAACGTGTAGCAGCTATTGTATAGTAGCTGCTACAACGTTGTAGCAGCTACACCACTTTTAAAAATTAGTATCACAGTGATTGTTGCATGCAATCAGATGAGAGAGAGATTAAAAATTTTTATAGTTGCATGCAGATGAGAGAGAAAAGTTGTTGCATGCAGATGAGAGAGAAAAGTTGTTGCATGCAGATGAGAGAGAGATTAAAAAAATTGGGTTTTGGCCGCGTCAGATAACCCACGTCGGATTTCGTTCACGGTCGCGCATAAAATGTCGCTTAGCATATCAAATGTCTCTCTCTCTCTCTCTCTCTCTCTCTCTCTCTCTCTCTATATATATATATATATATATATATATAATTTAAAAAATATAAAGTTCAAACAAATGCGTAAAGTTCAAAAAGAAATAATAATAATAATAATAATATATTGTTGGTTTTATAAGAGGGGATAATATAATAAATTATTAAAGTAGGTTATACATTAGAATCTCCAAATAAACAAGTTTTTGATATATTACCTACATTGAACCAAATAATATAATTATATTTTATTCCCCATAACCTTAGTTATGTGATTATCTGGTAATCATATACCAAAGTTATATATAATAACTTGAACCAAATATATCCTAAATATTTATGGGGATGGTCATTATGAGAAGAATGTTTGGTGATATGAAAGTTTTTGAGATATTCACTTCCTTAATAGATTTGCATTTGTGAACTTACTAATATTCTATATGTTGTCCATTAAGTTCTTTTTCCTTGAAGATTTTTGTTTTGATATTCCTATTTAGACTCCTTTATTATTTTGTTATAAAAATAATAAATAAATAGTCTATTTATAAAGTTTGAGGAATAATGATGAATTAATTATAATCATTGATTAAAAATTATCAAATAAATCATCTTACAATAGTCTATTTCAATGTTTAACTGAAAAAATAGGGCAAAGTTGGTACATTTATGGATTGTTGCTCTAACTATAAAAAACACGTTAATTGATAATCCAAATCAATAGTTTAAACTGTCAGTTTGAACCATCAATTCACAAACAATTTAGAACCACAACCACCCCTAGAGATGGACCGATTACGATTCTAACTTGTCTAATCGGGGTCAATGGGTCGTTGACCCAATTAAGATTTTGGTTTAGATCTTGTTTAGACCCCGTCGGTGGTCTGGTGTAAGCAACGGTGTAGCCACTATTAGGACCTGTGCAAGCTAAGGGGTTAAATAGCTTCAATCATTTTTTTTTGTCTTAATCTCTTGCTCGTCATTTGAATGCACAGCGGAAATTTGAATCAATATCGACGCCACATACACAACTCAAGATTTACTTTGTATTTGCCTTTTAGATGACTAATCCAATGTCTACTCCTAGTGATCTCCCTCCACTATGAATTTCTCTTTTTTGGATACCTTTTAGAGGAGGAGAAACCTCTTACAACATATTCTTATAAAAACACAACAAGAAAATGAATACAAAAATAAATGAAATTGAAAATAAATTTACAATGAGTACTGGTTTGGGATGTTTTTGTTGGGACCTTGATGCCTAGCTAGAGGGGGTGAATAGTCGATCACCCAAATCGTCACTCCCTACACTCATTAGTAGCAGCGAAAATATAAAACAAAATATTAACAAGGAAGCTAAACCCTAGAAGACAAGAAACATCAAGCAAACCTTAACACGTTTATGTAACGTGGTTTGGAAATAGCTTACTCCTACTCACGGTTGTCCGTAAGGTGGACGATCCCGATCTGTCCATGGATGTCTTCCTGAAAAACTTTCGGCTAGCCCAAGCTCCTTGTCGATGGAGAAACCTCCCTACAAACACTTGAAAACAAGCACAATGTTCACATGAGGGCTTGGGAGACTCTAATAGGGGTTAACCACCTCTATTTCGTCAACCTTAGCCAAGTACCCTGAACTCTCTTAAATAGAGCTCGGAAGGAAACACCTAGCTATGTTTTCCGCCACTAGTAGACTGGTAAAATCACTGGTCGACTGGTCCTATATGGAATTCGATCGTTATATGCCAACAGCTAGATATCAGTCGACTGATGGAAGTACCAGTCGATTGCTACAATAACCGTTATAGTAACTACTACAGTACTAGCTTACTATTTTCACAGCTGTCAGACACAGAAATATTCTGTGTCCTGGCCCGGTCGACTAGTCCAGTTGTCAGTCGATTGGTAAATCCCTAACCTTTGGGTTTTGACCCCACGAGTACATTTATTTAGCACTCTTCCTTGGCCGACCAATCAGCCTTGCATTCCTTGGATGCCTCCACATCTTTCACGTCTTGCCTTCTGGAGCTTCCTTCGGCATTGTTCTAGTTGTTGGGTCATCCTTTGCCAAGAGGCTCTTCACCTCTGGGACTTCAACCATTGCCAAATCACACTTGGACTTACGTTGCCAATACTACATACTTGGACTTATACCGCTAAAACTCCTCTTAGACTTTTCTCCTTTGCTAAGATCATACTTGGACTTTCCTTGTTGTACCTGTATCTTGCATACTCACAATGCATATCAAATACAATAATAAACCTAACTTAAACCTTTACCCAAATATCAAAACCTATGACACCTAAATTGCTCCAACAATCTCTCCCTTTTGATGTTTAGCAATCCGTTTAAGTTAGGGAAACATAAATGCAATAACGATGCAAATAAACATGCATATCTACTCATGCATAAGTCATGGAACCTAACACTAGACTCCCCTTCACCTAACCTCCCCCTTGAGATAAGATTCCCATAAAGTTAAATTTCTCCCCCTTTGCCAATAAGTGAGCAATTGCTCCCCTTTCACCTAAGCTCCCCCTTGAGCTAGGTTTTCTTGTAAGAATGTGTAAGTTTCCTACTTAAAACCAACACTTCTTCCCCTTTGCCATATATCAAAAAGAGCTCTAATAATATTTCAATTATTGTATTCTTTAACTTCTAATGACCATAAACATCATGTATTAATCCCCCATAAGATTACATACATGTTCACCATCCTTTTAGTCATTTCCTATTGCTAAAACATATTTTCAGACTGTATCAATCGACTACCATTTACCCCAGTCGACTGCCCACTTTAAACAATCTTACAGAGATATTTTGTGCTCATGAATAGTGTTACCAGTCGACTAGTAACTGTATTAATCAACTGGTACACTATTTCAGCCAAAAATAATATTTCTGACCTAATTTCAGAAATACACCAGAAATTCTATAGACATCTAAAAATTCATAAATTTGGTGGAGAGTTTTATTTTACCAATGCCTACTTGGGAAAAATATATTTATCATAAATCCTAAGATTGACATAAAACTCAAAACTATCTAAATGGTTCAATTGAACCTTGACCTAAAATCCTAGTTTTGACTTCCTCTTGATGCATCTACCTATATTAAACCATAATACATCCCTAGCATTAGTTTATATGGTATCTATACATCAAAAACTAATTTTTATGTAATATAAATCTAAATCATATTTTCATGCATAAAACTCAACCCAATTGTGTCAATTTCGTAGATTTGAGACTCAAATCCGTCTCCGAATCACTTTGGCACATTTGATGACCTATCTTGAGTCCCATGTATGGTCCACTTGAGATTCATTTATCATATGTCTCAAATACTATTTGAGCTTCCCCTAGAGCTTTTATCCTTAGCCACCTTCCTAGGTGACTCATTCACTATAGCTAGGCCACTTTAATGTACCTCAGGTGACACTTGACCTACAAACTTGACTTTCTTAACATTAGGCACATTGTCTTTGATTAATTTTTCTTGTCCTTAACCTTGGACACCTCATCCTTTCCATAATTATATGCAACCTTAGCATATTTCTTCTCATTGGCTTTAAATGACACTCCCTCATCCTTGGTCACTTCTCCCATACCAATGTCATGTGCCACCCTAGCACTTGACATCCTTTTGGTCTTGGAGGGACCTAGTTTGTCACTTTTGAGTTTTTGACCATCCAAACACATATCAAGTCCTCTAAGTCTAATAATAAACACATCTAGGACTTTTTCCAACTCCTCATGCCTTGAGTTCAGGGCTTGATTTTTCAATTTTAAGGTTCTAACCCTAGAATCATCATGTCCACATTGGAAATTCCTAGATCTACCCACTTTTCTAGGCGTATGTTGTTGGTCCGGTGGGCCGGCTAGAGAGGGTTGAGTTGCTTGAAATACTAAAATACCTTTCTCGATCTTTCAACTTAGGTTAGTAGTAATAATAAATAAAATAATACAAAAATAACAACTTAAATAAAATTAGTAACAGGCACTAGAATTTACTTGGTTACAACCTAGCTGGTTATTAATCCAAGCCAAATGGAAGCTCTTAAAAAGTCTCCTTCACTGAAGCGGAGAAGCCTTTTACACTCGTTAATAGCTTAGACTATTACTAGGAAATCAATACAGAAGTTGTTGTATCATTCCTAAGTTCAGAGATCTTTTTATAGCCCTTGGAAAAACTTATCCTTAGGCTGAAGGCACCTTCCATAGGGCTAGAAGGCGCCTCCAGCGAGGCAAAAGATAAAACTTTATCCTTTCCACCAACGACCACATTGCCTGGTCGAAGGCGCCTTCCATGGCTGGTTGAAGGCACCTTCGGCCATTGAAGGCGCCTTCTGTCTGAAGGTCATGGAGGCGTCTTCAACTCTTGTTGAAGGCGCCTCTATCAACCCCATAACTCCACTTGAGCTATTCCACTGCTCCGATCGCCTAGGTGATTTCGGCCAACGGAATAGGGCTCACTCAAACATAATTTCTGGCCTTCTCCTCGAGTAGGCTTCCACTTTGACTTCTCGTCCCTCAAATGTCACGCATGTCCTTCTCGTCCACCGACGTACTCTCCCGCAGCGTCTCGTCCCTTGGACACATCAAGCCCGTCAGCTCTCTCCCGTGTCGTCCTTCTCGCTAGCCGTCTTCTGCTTGACTTCCTGTGCTCCTGTGAAATCTAAGATACCAGTTCAGATTTTTATATTTCCTAATATTTTTATTATATGAGCACGCACGATTTTTCATATATTCTATCTCTGTTTTTAATTTATCATTTTTATTTTTAAATTATCATATAAATCTAGCGGACATGCTTTGGACAATTGTATTTTCAAGTCTATGTTTCTTTTTTATAACTTGCAACAATTTTTTGATAAGAACTTAACAAATTTGAATAGCTTATCAGGTGGAAGAGATCATACATAACTTACATTGTCGTTCCCGTCATCCGTAGCTCCTCCTTCATCGATGCTCTCGATGCTCATTTCGGTAGTACTTTCTTCGTATTCATCTTCTTGATGACTTGCCATCAACGCAAGACCAGAAAAAGCTTCGATCTCCGATTCGGACGATGTTTGTCCCACGTCGTCTTTAGGGTCTTGTATTTGTTCTTATGAACGGACTTCTTGTTCTTGCCTTTGTCCTTCTCGTTGATTTTTAACTTAGGGCAATTATCTTTAACGTGCCCTTCTTCATTGTAGTGGTTGCATTTGATTGTCCTTTTCTTTCTACCCTGCAGATGGTTAGATTTTTGAGTTTTAAATAATTTCTTAAATTATCTTACCATCATTACCATTTCGTTGTCATCGAGAGAGGATTCTGAAGTTTGTTCGTCCATCTTTGCCTTAAAGGCAATATTGTGCTTCGGCTCCTTCGGATTTGCATATCTTGTTTCGTGGACTTCAAAGGTAGAAAATAACTCTTCTAACGTAGTTGAATTTAAATCCTTAGATATGTAATAGGCATTTACTAATGATGCCATTCAGTACTTCTAGGGAATGTGTTAAGCGCGTACATTAGCGAATCTTGATTACTTACTGATCCAATCTAAGAGATGAGTCGATGGACGCTGGGGACGCGACGCTCCTGTTGACTTGTCAAAGACTCCGGAGACGTAGATCCCTCGCCGCCGTGAACCTACAAACACAATACCGAGCCGGGGAGAGGTTCCTTGGCGATGGCCCTCCGACGCTCAAGTCAAATCTCCGGTGGAAAGAAGTAGAGCAAAGAAGAAATAAGAGCTGTAGCTACAGTAAAGATGCAAGCATACCTCCGTCGAAGTCTGGGGGTCCTTATATAGGGCTTCCCTAGGCATGCACGCTTCCCTAGGCATGCACGCTTATCAAAGCATACTTGGAATGGACGTGTCAGAAAAGCACACTCGACACCCAACCTTAATAACACGAGCATATATCTGATTTGACAGTGGAAGTTTCCACCGTACGATTCTCTGTTTGGCCAGGCCACTGGCCATGCCTCTTGTCAGCGACACTAGTTCCTAGGAAGATCTCACCACCTGCTCCCTCTGTCCTTTATTGGGTCGAGCGGGGGAACTGCTCGGCTAGAGCCTTTCCTGGTCCGAGCGGGGGAACTTTCCCGAGCCGACTAGAGGCCACGTCGGCTAACACCCTCCAGGCGGATGCCCACTTGGCCGAGTGCCATGTCTGCTTGCTCGGTCGAGTGCTGTGTCTACTATTAGCCGAGCGGAATGGCCACTCGGCTTCTGTTTCTTCCTGCTTTTGCCTTATGAGCGTCAGAAACTCGGTGTCAAGCTGAGCTGTCGAAATGCTGGGTCGGTCATTCGCCCACTCGGACGTCTGCCGGTGTTGACCACTTTGACCTCCCCGCTGTCAAAGAGATGAGAGCTAGTCGGAAACTAATTTGGATGCTTTTCCTCACCGCTGTTGAAGGGATGCGAGCTGGTCAGTCGTCGCTGATGCCGTCGGACTCTCCTCGTGATACGTGCAAATCACCTCTATTAAGTCCGAGCACGCACCCATTAAATGCTGTCCCATGGGACAACACCACGTGTCGTTGGCGTAGTCGTTGTACGTCCGAGGTGACAGCTGCTGATGTGACGTTTAGTGGTTCAAATTCAATGGTCGGATGAGTGCTTCAATTCTCGTGCCCTAGATCGGATGGCCCCGATTGACCGTGCCCCTCTTTATAAAGCTTCAGCGTCGCTGCTTCTTCCTCTGCGTGTTGTTTCTGCTCTTCGATCGTTTGCTCCAGCGACTTTGCGTGCATCCAACGTCCCGACGACTCCCAGCTCCCTCCTCCAGCAATCCATTTTCCTGTAAGCTCTAACCTCTATTTCTTCGTCTTTTCTCCTAGCCTTTATCGCTTTCCGGTGTTCCATCGTTCTATTTAGCGAGCCCCTTGTCGATCCTTCTTTGCTTTTCCGTCGACCCCTTTAGTAAATCCTCCTGCTTCTTTGTTTTCTGACCATGGCCAGTTCTTCCCAACCGGTCGACCCTACCCCTGGTCTCTGGTATACCACCATGGAGACCAGGTTTGATGAGGGCGACGCGGCACACCTTATAAATGCCTTTGACCTTCCGTCCAACCACGAGATCATCCTGGTCGGACTGTCTGATCGGTCGCATAACTCGCTGACCGGCACTATTTGTATCTTCAGGGACCAGTTCATGGCCGGTCTCCGGTTTCCTATCCATCCATTCATCACCGAGGTTTGCAACTATTTTTGAATCCCGCTCACCCAGCTTGTTCCCAACTCTTTCTGCCTGCTATACGGCGTGGTCGTACTGTTTAAAGTACACGCCATTCCTCTCAAACCCCAGATCTTCCATTACTTTTACTACCCTAAGCAATCCGAACCGGGCACCTTCCTTTTCCAATCTAGGATCGGTTTAGTTTTTTTTTTCGATAAAATGCCTTCCTCCAATAAGCACTGGAAGGATTATTTTTTCTACTTGCGCCTCCCCGAGCTGCCGCATTTCCGAACCCAATGGCAGACTGCCCTGCCCCCTCTGCCCGAGCTGAAGAGGTATAAGACTCAGCCAGATTACCTCCACACCGCTAATATGCTGGCCGAGCTGAAGTTCAACATCCATAAGCTGCTACCAGAGGGCGTAATGTACATCTTCAGGCTGAGTCTGAGCCGAGTGAAGCTCCCAAGAAGCCGAGGTATAAAATTTCTTTACTTTCTTCCTTTGAGTCTAACTGATTCTATTCTTTTTTCGCAGCCGACATCATGATGCGTGCCCGAGCAGCGGGTATAATGAAGGCTAGGCAGGCTGAGATCGAGGCAGCTGTTGCCAAGGAGATGGAGCAGCTCGGCTTGACTCCGGTCGGCTCGCAAGATGGCACGATTGGGGAAACCGTGATTGCTGGAGAAAATACAACTACAGGCGGTGGGACCGCCAAACGGACGCCCAACATGGGAGGGGCCATCGACCCCGGAGTGGTCCAAGAGGTACTCCCCGTCATCCCCGCTGAGGGCTCGGGGTCCTCGGGCGACGATGTGCCACTCACCCGCAAGAGGCGCCGAACAGACGCGCCTTCTCGGTCCGCCACTTCAGCCATGCAAACCTCTGTGGGGGGAGGCGCCCCAACTACAACTCCCACAACTGTGGAGGCTACCTCCTCCAATCGAACCCCGTCCGTGGCTGAGCTGCGGGAGCTACTTCTTGTTCAGTTGATCACCTCCTTGCCGCCAACCAGACGGAAGGTGACTTGGTCTGCCATTCTTCCGATACCTTCTGCCCAGACTTCTAGCCCATCTGCTTCTGCTCAGTCAGCGCCTACTGGACGGTGATCCATTACTGCTACGCTCCGCCTTCCAACGGAGGATCTCCTAGCGCCGGGCGACCAACCCAGCTCACCTCAGCATCATGTCTACATCAGAGGTCGGCTCGCCCGTGTCTGGGAAGAGGTGAGGGCGCGAGCGGCCTTAAAGCCTCCGGGCGCTCTGGCCGACAACCATTTGGAGATGTCCACTGGGGGTAGTACTTCTAGTTATCATTTCATAAATTATCTCCGATCGGCACTAACATTTGTTCACAGTACTGGGTGGAGAACATTGCCATGTGCCAGCGACTGGCACAGGTGGAGGACGAGCTGAAGAAGCTCAAAATTTCCGGAGAAGGCTCCTCCCAGGGACCATCGGCAGCTCGCCTGAAGACCGAGCTGGAGAAGGCTCAATGACTCTTGGCTGAGGAACAACAGAAATCAGCCGAGCAGGCCAGCAGGTTGGGCTAAATAGAGGCACAGCTGAAGACCTATGATAGGAAGCTGGAGCTAGCCTCCACGAGGAAGCAGCGGGCCATTGCTGACTTAGAAGAAAAGAACAAGGAAGCCAAGCGGTTGGCCGAGAAGTTGAAGGAAGCGGAGAACTTCCTGGTGGTTGAGCGGTATACCCGCTCAGCCAAGGAGACTGAATTTCAAGGCCAGGTGAAGCGCCTGGAAGAAGGACTGGAGGCTTCGCGTGCTCCTCTGAAGACCTACCAGGAGGCCGAGCCGGTTCGCTCCGCTGCCATGAAACATCAATGCCTTCGCACGAAGCCATTTTTGGAGAAGGCGACCAACTGCATCGTCCATTCATTCGAGTTGGCCATCGACGCCATGCTTACCCAGCTAAAGGCGAACGACCACCTCCCTGAAACTTCCTCTGACTGGGCTATCGACCGAGTTCAGCTTCTTGAAGGTATTCCCGATGAGGCCTTTGATTGTATTGAGTGAGTGAGGAGCCACTAGTGTTTTTTGTAAACCTTGTTTTTTGTAAGCCTTAACTGTATTCCTGCCGTTCGACAGAGTTTAGTAATGAAATCCCTTCGCGCTTTTTCATATGCTTGCGGGGTATTTGGTTGTGTAGTCCCGATCGACGGTGGCACCCGTGCTATCATTGAAATATTCGCCTAGGACAACTTCTAGGGTTTACAGTCGCCGCTCGACTTCAGTTTTAGCGCCTATGCTAGACGATTTTCCAAGGCTGGGGTTTAACGTCGTCGCTCGACGATCTTCCGAGCGGGGTTTTTATAGTCGCCGCGTTGACTCTAGGGTTTAACGTCGCCGCTCAACTGTCTTCCGAGCAGGGGTTTTATAGTTGTCGCGTCGACTCTAGGGTTTAATGTCGCCGCTCGATGGTCTTCCGAGTGGGGTTTTTATAGTCGCTGCGTCGACTCTAGGGTTTAACGTCGTCGCTCGACGGTCTTCCGAGCGAGATTTTTATAGTAGATACGTCGACTCTAGGGTTTAACGTCACCCCTCGATGGTCTTCCGAACGGGATTTTTATAGTCGCCGCGTCAACTCTAGGGTTTAACATCGCCGCTCGACGGTCTTCTGAGCGGGGTTTTTATAGTCGCCGCGTCGACTCTAGGGTTTAACGTCGCCGTTCGACGGTCTTCCGAGAAGGGTTTTTATAGTTGTCGCGTCGACTCTAGGATTTAACGTTGCCGCTCGACAGTCTTTCGAGCGGGGTTTTTATAGTCGCCGCGTTGACTCTAGGGTTTAACGTCGCCGCTCGACGATCTTCCGAGCGGGATTTTTATAGTGGCCACGTCGACTCTAGGGTTTAACATCACCGCTCGACGATAACTCTGTAAACCTTTGCTTTAAATTTTAGTCCTGCAGCCGAGGGACGCAGAAAAAATGAGGATGACATGGTATAAATTACATCAGCGCACCTTTCACCTAGCTCGGTACAGCTGGAGGTGGTTTTCACTCTAGGGATGCTCTAGTCTCCACCCGTCCTCGTCCTCAAGGTAATAAGCTCTCGACCGAAGCTTTTCCACGACCTTGAAGGGTTCGACCCAAGGAGCCTCTAGCTTTGTGACGTCTCCGACCGACTTCACTTTCTTCTACACGAAGTCGCCGACCTAAAAAGATCTAGGTATTACTCACCTGTTGTAGTTCTGGCGCATTCTCTATTGGTAGGTTGTCAGCCGAACGATTGCTTTAGTGCGTGCCTCATCTACTAGATCCAGCTCCAGAAGTCTTCGCTAGGCGTTGTCCTCATTATACTACTGCACCCGGTCGGACTCGACTCTAACTTCAACAGGGATGACTGCTTCACCTCCATATACCAAATGGAACGGTGTTACTCCCGTCCCTTCCTTTGGCATCGTGTGGATTGCCCATAGCACGCCCGGCAGCTCTTCTACCCAGCTGCCCCTGACATGGTCGAGCCGAGCTCGAAGAATTCGTAGAATTTCCTGATTGGCGACTTCAGCTTGTCCGTTGATTTGGGGATATGCTACGGAAGTAAAGGCCTATTGAATCCCATAGCCTTCGCACCATTCCCTGAGGTGTTGTCCGGCGAACTGCCTTCCATTGTCGAAGACGAGCCGACGTGGAATTCCAAACTGGCAGATGATGTGCTGCCAGATGAACTTCTGAACCATTGACTCGGTTATTCGGGCGAGCAGCTAGGGCTCGACCCATTTGGAGAAGTAGTCCACTACGACGAGCAAGAACTTTCGCTGGTCGGTCACCATGGGGGAAGGGCTCCACTATATCCATGCCCCATTGATCAAATGGGCAGGATACTGTGGATGCTGTCATCTCTTCCATGGGCCGGTGTGAGAGATTGTGGTACTTCTAGCAAAACATGCATGCATATTCGGATTCATATGGATTTTTGGGTTAACCCAAGTTTGCTAGTAAACTTGGGTATTTATTTTCGAATTTGTACGGATTTCCGTTATGGTTATATTTCGGAATTTCATTTTGGATTTGTATGGATTTCCTCGTTTATGAGTTTCGAGGTGATAAAGGGGGACTAGACAGCGACAGAACATCTCCAGATGGTAAATAGGTAAAAAGGTATTTTCTTTTAATTTTTGTTACTTGTGGTAATATCTGAGTTATAGCTTATCAAATATGAGGCGAGGTGCACGTGCTTCCATGCTGAGACGTGGTGCAGGATGCCCACGTAAGAGGACGTTGGAGTCCCTGGCAACAGTGTAGCCAGAGACGCCTACTAGGGTTGAGCCTGTCGATCAGGAACAGAGACCTCGATGGCTCCTTTAGAGGTACCTACCTCGGTTGTACTCGCTGTACCCACCCCTACCATATTTACGGTACCACCAGGGGTACCACCGGCATACCCGACACCTGCCCCAGCTTATGCGGCAGCACCGGGGATACCTTCCCCAGTCTAACCAGCGGTACTACCTGTAGCACTAGCTCCAGGGATTCCGCCAATTCCCGCGACGATCCTTACCACCTCATTGATATTGTCGCGGCACGAGCTCGGATCTTAGCACTGGCAGAGTCGATGAAGAGTCGATTCACACTCTTCTGAGGAGAGACTGATCCGAGTGTGGCCCATTCTTGGATAGAGACCATGGAGCGGACCTTCTTTTACATGACTTGCTCTGAGTGGGAGAATACAGAGTTGGCTGCTTTCCATTTACGAGACGAGGCTGATATCTAGTGGGATATGCAGCGTTCCATCATAGGCGAGCAGAACATCACTTGGGTCAGATTCAGAGAGGCTTTTGAGAGCCGCTACTTCCCATGGGCATATCAGGTGACATGACGATAGGATTTTTCTGAGTCTGCAACAGAACAACCGCTCGGTGACAGAGTATAATACTGAGTTTAACCGGTTGGCAAAATTCTGTCCAGAACTTGTTGTGGAGGACAATTCCCGTATGCATCAGTTTATTCAGGGACTGGATGGATATCTGCAAGTAAAGCTTGCCGGTTTTGGGAGTTCATCCTACATCGAGACACTGAACAAAGCCCTGATAATAGAGTCAGCTCAGCAGAGAGCGTTTCCAGACAGGAAAAGGAAGCAGACAGGTCAGACATCAGGACAGATCCAGCAGGCACAGGCGACTGGACAGCAGCAGAGTGGTCGCAATGGCCAGGTCAGGGTACTTCTGGGGCTTCTGGTCAACCTCAGAAGTCAGGGCGATCTTCATCAGGATGTTCCCGATCTTCTCAGTAGAACTGGAAACAGCCCGCCAGCGACACTCACTGCACCAGATGTGGATCTAGAGACCACGTCACCATAGCTTGCTCCCTAGGACAATCGGTTTGCTATTATTGCAAATTGCCCGGGCACCTGAGCCGAGATTGTTCGCTGAAGGCTCAGCATATCACTTCCGGAGTGTCTGGTCATGGAGGACAACCCAGTCAAACAGGAGCTTATCGAGGAGGGCGGAGAGTCCAATCTTCGCATAGCCAGCAGAGGACAGCTCCCCCGGTAGCAGTTGCATATGGCATGCATGGACAGGAGCACTCCAGTGCCCTTATGGTACCACAGAGTTCTATTGTGGGACCTCTATATCAGATGCAGCCCCAGCCCCAGCCCCTAGTCCAGTACCTGTAGCCCCAGCCCCTAGTCCAGTACCTGCAGCCTCAGCCACTGGTTCAGTACCAGTCACAGCCCCATCCGTAGGTCCAATATCAGTCGCAACCCTGTCAGACTTCTCTGGCATAGTATCCAGCACCACCTCAGTGGTAGGCTTCTGCCCAGATGCAGCAGCCATTGGTAGCGCTACCACCTTCTCCTCTGGGTGAGACGGGACGTATTTATGCGGTCACCAGAGAGGATGCGCAGCGAGCCGACGGATCCGTTTTTCACGGTATGATTTCCATTTATGCCTTATCTGCTAATATGCTGATAGATACTGGTAGTTCACATTCTTTTATATCCCGTACCTTTATGTGGGAGATTGGTAGACTACCTACTCGTAGACCACAGCGACTGACCGTCTCCCTACCGTCCGGTGATACATTGGGCATCACTCAGGAGGTCAAAGGTTGCCAGTTAAATTTTGGCAACATGATACTTATGGTTGATTTATTAGTGCTGGAAATGGTCACGTTCGACATTATCCTTGGTATGGAATGGTTGTCTGCATATAATGTCACGGTTGATTGCCAGACGAGGGTGGTCACATTCCGACCTTCGAACCAACCCTCGTGGGATTTCATTGGCATCAGGGATGATGGCATATCGATCATTTCGACGATTCAGGCTCAGAAGCTGCTGTCACATGGCTGTTAGGGATTTCTCGTGTCTATGATTAATACCGACGACAACAGTAGTTCCCATCTCTCAGATGTTCTGATGGTCCGAGAGTATCCCGATGTATTTCCAGATGAGCTACCGGGCTTGCCTCCCCGAAGGCAAGTGGAGTTTGCTATTGAGTTGATTCCGGGGACCGCGCTAGCATCGAAGGCTCCATATCGTATGGCACCAAAAGAGTTGGACGAGTTAAAGGTCCAACTCCAGGAGTTATTGGATAGGGGATTCATTCGCCCTAGTGTTTCTCCGTGGGGTTCTCCGGTATTATTTGTCAAGAAAAAGGATGGTACTCTGAGGTTGTGCATCGATTACAGACAGCTAAACGCAGTGACCATCAGAAATAAGTACTCCTTATCGCGGACTGAGGATTTGTTTGATCAGCTCAGAGGTACCTCAGTGTATTCTAAGATTGATCTGCGTTCTGGATATCATCAGTTGAGAGTCAAAGAATCTGATATTCAGAAGACAGCTTTCCGTACCAGATACGACCATTATGAGTTTTTGGTAATGTCATTTGGGCTTACCAATGCTCCAGTGGTATTTATGGATTTGATGAACCACATCTTTCTGGAGTATTTGGATCAGTTCATTATCATTTTCATCGATGACATTTTGATATACTCGAGTTCCGAGGAGGAACATGCACAGCATCTTCGCATAGTCTTGGAGACTCTTCGATGACATCAACTGTACGCGAAGTTCAGCAAGTGTGCTTCCTGGCTATCCTCACTCAGTTTTCTGGGACATGTGGTCTCTAGCCGAGGTATTTCTATAGACCCTCAGAAGATCGAGGCTGTCACCAGTTGGGAGCAGCCAAAATCAGTTCAGGAGATCCGCAGTTTTCTGGGACTAGCGGGATATTACAGAAGTTCGTCGAGGGTTTCTCCCGGATTGTTATGCCATTGACACGCCTGACCAGGAAAGGCGTGAAGTTCACATGGTCCAAGGACTATGAGACCAACTTCCAGGAGCTGAAGTGGAGATTAGTGTCAGCTTCGGTTTTGGTTTTACCCTCCGGAGAGGATGGATTCGTGCTCTACACCGATGCATCTCTTCAGGGTTTGGGTGCTGTTCTGATGCAGCACGGCAGGGTAGTCTCCTATGCTTCTCGATAGTTGAAGGAGCATGAGAAGAACTACCCGGTACATGATCTGGAGTTGGCCGCTATTATATTTGCTCTGAAGATTTGGCAGCATCATCTGTACGGCATTACATTTGAGATTCTCACTGATCATAAGAGTCTCAAATATATTTTCACCCAGAAGGAGCTTAATCTCCGACAGAAGAGATGGATGGAGTTCCTGAAGGATTATGATTGTACCATTAGCTATCACCCGGGGAAAGCTAATGTGGTTGCCGATGCACTCAGCAGGAAGTCCAGAGGGACTTTGGATTGCCATCGAGTTTCAGTCATAGACTTGGTTCAAGGTTTCTCCGAGTTGGGCCTTTAGGAGCAGGGACAGACAAAGCAGGGTATTCTGGTTACCATGGTAGCTCAGTCATCGATCAAGACAAGGATCCGAGAGGCCCAGGCCGATGATCAGCATTTGCAGTTTATTGGCAACCAGATAGCTTCCGGGCAGCAGACCAAGTTCACACGATATGAGGAGGTAATTATATACATCCGAGGCAGATTATGCGTACCTCAGTCTCACCCGATCTTGCAGGAGCTACTTCAAGAGGCTCATCGCTCTCGATTTGTGATCCATCCAGGTGGGACCCACATGTATCGAGATTTGAGGCGTTCCTACTGGTGGAACGATATGAAGAAAGATATCGCAGAATTTGTACTGAGATGTCTTGTATGTCAGCAGGTGAAGGCCGAACACCAGAGACCTACAGGATTACTTCAGCGGATTCTTATTCCCGAGTGGAAATGGGAACATATTACCATGGACTTTGTGGTGGGTTTGCCGAGGACATGACGAGGTCATGACACGATTTGGGTAATCGTTGATCTATTAACCAAATCGGCACACTTCTTAGCGATCCAGAAGACTAATTCTCTGGATCGATTGGAAGATCTGTATTGCTGGGAGATCATCAGATTATATGGTGTCCCTTTGACTATTATTTCGGATAGAGACCCCCAGTTCACGTCTGGTTTCTGGCAGAGTCTGCGGTAGGCTTTGGGCACTCAGCTTCGTTTCAGTACAGCTTTTCATCCGCAGACAGATGGACAGTCATAACGGACCATTCAGACTCTAGAGGACTTGCTGAGATCATGTGTATTGGATTTCGGAGGTAGTTGGGAGGGCCATTTTCCATTGGTAGATTTCGCCTACAACAACAGCTTTCATTTGGCTATCCAGATGGCACAGTTTGAAGCGTTATATGGTAGGCCTTGTCGGACACCCACCCTCTTGGATGAGGTTGGGGAGGCCCAGCTGTAGGGACCTCATAGAGCTCAGCAGGAGGCAGAGTTGGTCCGAACTATCAGACGGAGGATGTCAGAGGCGCAGGATTGCCAGAAGAGTTATGTTGATCGGAGACGCAGACCCTTGGAGTTCTCTATTGGCGACCATGTTTTTCTATGAGTTTCACCCATGAAAGGGGTGAAGAGATTTGACCTCAGAGGTAAGCTAGCTCCTCGATACATTGGCCCTTTCCAGATCCTGGAGAGGATTGGAGCAGTAGCTTATCGGTTGGCACTACCATTGTCCCTGGTAGGCGTCCACGACGTATTTCATATATCTATGCTGAGGAGATACATAGCCAACCCAGCTCATATACTGTCTGATATACCAGTTTCCCTTCAGCCTGACACCACCTACGAGGAGGTTCCAATACGGATTCTGGACCAGAAGGAGTGTCAGTTGCGGAACAAGACTATCCGACTGGTGAAAGTCGGATGACAGCATCATTCTGACGAGGAGGCTACTTGGGAGCTCGAGGATACGATCCGAGCTTGACACCCCCATCTTTTCACACGAGGTATGTGGGTTATTGTCCGTTCAGCAGTTATACTAACTATCTGTTATTAGTACTTGCTGATGGTAGATAACGAAATTTGGGGACCAAATTTTTATTAGTGGGGGAGAATGTAAAATACCGAAAAAGGGTGAATAATAATAAGGGAATTTTTCGAAATTTTTAAAAATTTTCCGGAAATTTTTCGGAGCTCATATGGCTGAGGTTACGGGGATCAAAATTGGGCCCCGGGAAAGCCTGTTTAGAGTACCCCATTTTAACGAGGAAAAGTTTATTTATTTTATTTATTTTTCATTTTCTTTTATTTTCCTCTGTTTCTACTGTGCCGTTTTCTTCTCCCGCGTGCCGCGCCCCGTGCCCGAGCCCTCACCTCCTGTTGTTTCTCTTCCCTTCTCAAACGGACGCGCCGCCACCGCCCTTCCTTGCGTCGTTTCTCCTTCCTCGTGTTTAAGGAAGTGGCCAAGGGAAGCCTCTCGCCTCTACCGTTCTTCTCCTCTTCCCCCATCTCGAGTGCCCTCGCCGACCCCTTTCTCCCCAACGCCTTCTCTGCCCGAAGTCGATCGCCTCTCCTCTCTGCTCGACGGCTTTTATTTTTCGACACCGGCACCACCAAGGGAGCGGACCGTTGGCGGCTGTGCACCTCCTTCCACCGCCGTTCACCAGATCTTGGAGGGGATTGGTTGGATTTGACGCCTTTGGATCGATTTGGTGCTAACTCGATCGCCGACGAGGGTCTTCTGCCGGAGGTTCGAGAGAGGGGCTAGCTTCACCCGAGCCCTTTTCCTTGTGCAACTGTGCCCTAGATCTCTTTTGTCAGCTTTGATCAATCGTCGCAACGACACAGCTTTGCCCTAGCCGAATCTGGAAGGTAAGTGTTATATCCTATTCGTGATATAGGTCTAGGTCTCCTTCTCTGTTCTTGATCCTCCTATTTCTTGGCTGAGGATTTAGGTCACGAGATTGGAGAAGAAGAGTGAGGTTCTATTCTGGGGATATGAAATTCTGTTATGTAAGGCTCCTTGATTCCGGTAGAAATACCATCCAGTAGCTAGCCTTGTTCCAGCAGCAACTACGGCTGTGAATTGAGGTAAGAGGTAAAGAATTTGATCATCTTGTAGATGATTGGTTGATAGGTCAGCAAGTAATGTTAATTTAGGTTTATGTTTTGTATTTGGTATGTTGGATAATTGTAGTATGCCAATATAGAAGGGATAACTATTTGGATTTGATTAGAGGAGGAGTTTATTCTTACTATAGTTGCACCTAAATTGGAAATTTGGAATAGTTAGGGTTCCTGGTAAATAAGGATTTTAAATATAAAGGAAAGATAAGATAATTACATGGAATTAAAACATAGTTTCCTAATCGGATTAGGATTTTGTTAGCTATTTTGTTTTAGCTAAATTGTACGATTCATTACAGGACATTGATTTGGGACGAGCACTTCGACATTTTGATTGTTGAGCTGATCTACATTGGAGGCGGGTACCTTGACCTATCTATTTTGATACATCTTGTTGATATGTTTAGTAGATCTTAACAAGTAGTAATAATTATGATTATATATGCATTGGCATGTCACTATTTACTTCTGAGTATGTATTGTTTGTTACATGTTTATTATTTATAGAGGTAGTGACATGTCATGCTTTATGATATGCTGGACTGGTTAGATATCCTACTTGACATGTGTACCTAGATCATATTATTTGATCCACATATCTTGGTACACATTATATGGAGAGGGATAGGATTAGGATATTTCCTGGCTTAGTGACATGCACCATTTTGCATGATTGCATGCTGAGCGGTTGACAACTCCATTATTGTTGAGCGCATCGCCAGTTACATGGATCTGCACATACAACCACTCATGGGTTAGTGGTTTTTATTTAGGCAGGGTGTGTGCAGCAGGTTTCTCTGTTTGGCTCCGTTGGTCCGCTAATGGGTAGTGTGACGCAACGTGGTAGCCGGCAGGGATCCCTCTCCGTCATCGCGTACCGGGAGATGAGAGCATTGCGCTCCCTCACTATGTTTGAGGTAGGAGGATAGGTGTACTCCGACAGCATCCCGTCTACTCGGTCACTCATCAAGAGCAGTGACGACAGAGTGCACGGTTGTCACAACCCTACCCACTCGGTCTCACCATCGTGTGTGAGATGACTGACTGGTGTCAAGGGTGACCAGGACATGTTATTGGCATCATATGCATTATGTGCACTTATTGCTTGTGTTTGTTGCACTTTATATGCTGCATATTGGTTGGATGCATTATTTGACATGCCTACAGGAGTTATGATACTTTGGGTCTGACGACCTTGTTACCCAAGTTCTGGTTAGTACAGTTACTCCTTATCTTTTGGTTATGCACTTTCTATATGTTATATCAGGAGACTGTACGCATAGTTATTTCTATTTGTTATAGTTTACTATGCATGTCAACTAGGTATTCACTGAGTGTTGGACTCACACCCTGTTATTACTCTTTTCTGGTTGAGGCTGTCAGGAGGAGTTCCAGTTGCTAGTCCCCCACCACTGCGCATCGCGACGTGTTCACACAGTTTGGGTTTTACTTATTGTGTTAGACTTTGCTTTTCAGACTTATAGCTTGACATTTGGATTTTGTACATTTTGTTATCGATGGATTTTTATTTGGATGATATCGGTTTTGTGCTTTATGGGTGTAGTTGAGTAGGATATCGGTTTTGAGCTTTATGGGTGTAGTTGAGTAGGAGTTTTTGCGATGTTTTCCTTATCTGTGCTTATGTGTAGTTTTCATTATAAAACTGTGTGGATGTTTGCTATATTTATACTATTATTGTTTCGGCCGTGTTGGCTGATGTATATATGGCCCTGAGGGCATTGTAGGAAATTTCATATTGTCACCCGTACAGGGGAGATGCTGCTGAAATTTTCTCTGGCAGGGACTACCTGGGGTGTGACAATTCATCATCTTTTAAAATATGGCTCAAGAAGTACACTGGTTGCTCCTCGCATGTTGGTCGTACCAGTGCCAAGCCGACAGCGTGCTCGGTCGAGGATAAATAAATGCGAAGTGGCTCGCCGACAGCTGGCTAAGCCAATACAGGCAAAGAATTCAGATATGCCTTTAATTCTTAAAATGTCTTGTCACATTCTTCGTCCCATTGGAACTTAGTGGCTCGGCGCAATATCTTGAAGAAAGAGAGGCTCTGGTCGGTAGACTTGGAGATGAATCGAGATAAGATAGTTATCTGACCGGTGAGGTACTAGACTTCCTTCAAATTCCTTGGTGGCGGCATATCTTGCAGCGCTTTCACCTTATTAGGGTTCGCCTCAATGCCCCGCTCGTTGACGATATAGCAGAGGAACTTTCTACCTTTTGCGCTGAATAGACATTTGCTCGGATTTAGCTTGATTCCATATGCGTGGAGCGTCTGGCAAGTTTCTTCTATATCTACAAAGAGGTCATCAGCTCGGAGGGATTTGATGAGTATATCATCGACGTACACCTCCATGTTCCGTCCGATCTACTTCTGAAACACCTTATTCATGATTAGGGATGACAATGGGTCGGGTTCGGGTCGGATTCTATATCCTCCGTCCCCATACCCATCGGGTATAGGATCTCCGATGGGTATACCCATACCCATTAAATGATCGGATATCTTCTATAGTTATAATTTATCATCTTTCTATCCAACTATTATCATTCAACAAAAATATATTAAAATTAAAAACTTATATATATATATATATATATATATATATATATATATATATATATATATATATATATATATATATATATATATATATAATTAAAAAAAATAGATTAAACATCTATATAGTCTCCTCCTAACATCAACAAAAATAGTAAGTTGATTTTGAAAAAAGAAAATTTTCTTTAATATATGTATATATATTATTTAATCGAGTATTCGGGTCGGGTATCGGGTATTGATAGTCCCTCCATACCCTCCTCCATTTAGGTCGGATGTCGGATCCTCCATCGGGTTCGGGTGAAATTGTCATCCCTATTCATGAACCTTTGATAGGTAGCCTCCGCATTCTTCAGTCCGAATGACATTACGTTGTAGTAGTAGGTGTCATCCGTTGTTATGAAGCTCACTTTTTTTTTATCCTCTCGGGCGAGCGGCACCTGATGATATAATATGCATCCAGCATGCATATCAGCTCGCACCCAGCCATGGAGTCCTCCATCTGGTCAATCCTTAGCAGCGGGTAGAAGTCTTTTGGGTCGGCCTTATTGAGGTCTCGAAAGTCGATGCAAACCCTCCACTTGTTGCTAGGCTTGGAGACCAGGACCACATTCGCGAGCCAACTCAGGAACTGGACCTCTCTGATGTGGCCGGCCTCCAATTGCTTCTCTACTTCAGCTCAGATGATCAGATTCTGCTCAGTGCTGAAGTCCCTCTTTCTTTGCTTCACCGGCCTAGCATCCGGCCAGACGTGAAGCTCATGCTGCGCCATGCTCGGGGAAATGCCGGGTAATTCATGGGTGGACCAGGAGAAGACATCATGATTTCTTTGAAGACATTTGATCAGCTTGACCTTCTGCTCAGTTTGCAGATCGGCCGCTATGAAAGTCGTTGCCTCCTCCCGGATGGGATGTATCTGCACCTCCTCTTTTTCTTCATAAATCAGAGTAGGAGGTTTTTCGGTTATGGCGTTTACCTCGTGTCGGGGGATTTTCCGAGCAGCCTTAGCTTCCGCCTTCACCATCTCGACGTAGCAGCGCCGAGCAGCCAACTGATCCCCTTTGACTTCCCCAACCCGGTCCTCCACAGGGAACTTGATCTTCTGGCAATAGGTCGAGATGACCGCCCAGAACTTGTTGAGGGCCGGCTGACCCAGGATGATGTTATAGGCTGATGGGGCATCGACGACGATGAAGGTGATGGTCCTGGTTCTCCTGAGCGGCTCCTCTCCAAGTGATATAGCCAACCTTGTCTGACCGATCGGCTGGACCTCGTTGCCGGTGAACCTGTACAAAGGGGTTGTCATTGGTAGCAGCTCGGCTCGGTCGATCTGGAGCTGGTCGAAGGCCTTCTTGAAGATGATGTTGACCAAGCTCCCTGTGTCAATAAATATGCAATGAATAGTGTAGTTGGCTATTACCGTACGGATGATGAGGGCGTCATCGTGTGACACTTCGATCCCGTCTAGATCCTTGGGACCAAAGCTGATCTCTAGCCCGTTCGCCCTCTCTTGGCTGCATCCTACAGCATGGATCTCCAGTCGCCTAACATATGACTTCCGAGTTCGGTTGGAGACTCCGTTGGTCGGTCCACCAGCTATGATGTTGATTTCACCTCGAGCGGCGTTGCTTCAATTTTCCTCCTCCCGAGCGGAGTTTCCAACTCGCCCATGCGATGATAGGGAACGATCGTCACTCCTTGTCTGATGATGATGCCGCCGCTCGGGTGACTGCCTGTTTTCCTCTCGCCGTCAGGTACTATGCCACCTATATCGCAGTTCGGGGGAAGGCGACCGTCGTCTATAACTCCTGGGAGTTGGCTGAGCGATTACGGGGACTCCACGGCAGTCGCGGGTGTTGTGGGTGGCGGATTGATGAAAGGAACAGAACATCGGAGTCCATACCTTCCCCTTGGGTCTAGGGCGTTCGGCTGCCACGTATTGGACGGCGTGTGGCCTTGTTTCTTGATGTGGTCATGCCACATCGGCTCGAGGCCCTCTTGAAGGCTGGTAGCTGGCCGATGGCCTTCGTTTAGCGTGCATCGTTGGTTCTGATGGCGCTTCTTTCCTTCGGTCCGTTTGAGCTTCTTCCACGTTGATGTACTCGCTGGCCTTCTTTAGCACATGGTCGTAATCGCAGGGCGGCTTCCTAATGAGTGAGCGGAAGAAGTCTCCGTCGCTGAGCCCTTGGGTGAATGCATGCATCATTTTTTCGGATGAGACCGTGGGGATGATCATGGACGCCTAATTGAAGCGTTGAATGTAGGCCCGAAGAGTCTCTCTCGGTCCTTGCTTCATAGAGAACAGACTGACGCTGGTCTTCTGATAGCGCCAGCTACTCGCGAAGTGGTGGAGGAAGGTCATCCTGAAGTCCTTGAAGCTCTGAATCGACCCATCCGGCAACCTTCGAAACCAACATTGGGCTGAGTCAAACAACGTAGTGAGGAAGACCCGGCACTTAACTCCATCCTTGTACTGATGAAGGGTTGCAGCGTTGTCAAATTTGTCAAGGTGGTCGGCTGGGTCAGTCGACCCATTGTACTCGCCGATCGCCAAGGGCGCGTAGTGTCTAGGCAGAGGATCTTGCAGAATTGCCTCAGAGAATTGGCGATTAATCCGCTTGGGGGCTGAGTCGGCTTGGGGCGCTTTGCCCTTTCTTGCATCCCGAGCGGGAGCTTCGTCAGAGGAAGACCGGTCTCGATTCGCTTGCGCGATCTCAGAGGGTGTCTGGAACAAGGCCCGGTGGAATGGGATTGGCGCGGGCGGCGCTTCTGCTTGTGTATCGGTCGGACCTTTGTTTTGACCCCATATGGAGAGTTGCTCCGGCCGGTCCTCGCACGTCGCTTGTCCTTCAGATGCTGAAGTTGCTTGTTGCGCTAGTTGCTCGGCTAGCGCCTTCTGTTGTTGCTCTATCATCTTGGCCGCTCACGCCTATACGAGCGCTTCGAGCTCCTCTTGAGAGAGCGTCACAGTGTGTTGGCATCCAGCTTCTTCCATCTCCTTGACTTGGATTTAGGTGTGTTCCCACAGACGGCGCCAATTTGATCCTGTCCGAGAGCTAAGTCGATGGACGCTGGGGACGTGGCACTCCTATTGACTAGTCGAAGACTCTGGAGATGTAGATCCCTCGCCATTGTGAACCTGCAAACACAATACCGAGCCAGGAAGAGGTTCCCCGATGATGGCCCTCCGACGCTTAAGTCAAATCTCTAGTGGAAAGAAGTAGAGCAAAGAAGAAATGAGAGTTGTAGCTACAGTAAAGATGCAAGCATACCTCCGTCGAAGTCTGGGGGTCCTTATATAGGGCTTTCCAGATGTGCGTGCATGCTTCCCTAGGTGTGTGCGCTTATCAAAGCATACCTGGAATGGACGTGTCAGAAAAGCACGCCCGACACCCTACCTTAATAGCACTAGCATATCTTTGATTTGACAGTGGAAGTTTCCACCGTACGATTCTCTGTCTGGCCAGGCCGCCGGTCATGCCTCTTGTCGGTGACACTAGTTCCTAGGAAGATCTCACCACCTGCTCCCTCTGTCCTTTACTGGGCCAAGTTGGGGAACTGCTCGGCTAGCGCCTTTCCTGGTCCGAGCGGGGGAACTTTCCCAAGCCGACTAGAGGCCACGTCGGCTAACGCCCTCCAGGCGGATGCCCGCTCAGCCGAGTGTCGTGTCTGCCCGCTCGGTTGAGTGCCATGTCTACTATTACACGAGCGGAATGGCCACTCGACTTCCATTTCTTCCTGCTTTTGCCTTATGAGCGTCGAAAACTCGGCATCAAGCCGAGCTGTCGAAATGCTGGGTCGTCCATTCGCCTGGTCGGACGTCTACTAGGTGTTGACCACTTTGACCTCCTACTGGGCGGGCCTCCCCTTCTTATCACCGGATCACTTACCTTTTCTCCTAGATTTGTGAGTCTAGTGATGAGCTCCTTGATCCTTGAATGTGTTGGGTGCTACTTGGAATACCGTTCTATTTCCCCTGTACAAAAATTTGTACAAGCACAGAACGTTTCCTAGCAACCCATGTGCTCTTCAGAAGTTAAACTTGAATTGGAAACGAAACTTAACATTTTTACTCCAAGTTCATTCTTCAAAGTTAAACTTGGATTGGAAATGAAACTTAACATTTTTACTCCAAGTTCAACGCTTGTGTTCTTCTAAAGCTAAACCATATTACATAAGTTGATTAAATATTTATTTCAAGGATTGGCTTCCAGGTCGTTGGCGAGGCACTAGGCCTTCTTGATTATGAGATCATCCACTACTTCCGAGACAAAACCTTTCAAAGAAATTGAGCATTTAAACTACTCACAGTAACCTTAGGTTTAACTACAGAGATCTCAATCAAAACACAAGATTGAAACACAAAATCAAAGCACAAAAATGAAAACACAAAATCACTAGCTTCTTGTGTTGGTATTTCAGGATCCATACAAAGAAAACAAAACTAGTTTTGCTACGGAATAAATAACTAGTTATACCTTTCTTCGTAGACAAAGACCTTTTGATCTTCTGCCGTATTCCTCTCCTCTTCTTGGACGTCGTGTGGGTACCGATCTACCAAGACAAAAACACCCGAACCCTTTTTGTTTCCAAGCTGCCTACCACCAAAAGATGCAAAGATCGAACGCCTCCTTCTTCTTCTTCTCCCCTAAACCGCCGGTCACCAAGGTGCTTCGTCTCTTCATTTTCTTTTCCTCCAAGCTCCGGCCACCAAGAGAAAATGGGGCGCCGACCCTAGAGGGAAGAAAAGGGAAGAAGAAAAGAAGTGGGGCGCTGGCCCTAGAGGAAAGAAAAGAAAAATGGGCGCCGGCCTTAAGGGAAAAGAGAGGGTTTTTAGTTGTGGAGAAAAACTTATCACTTCTTAATTAATTGATTTTTGTGGCACAACCTCCTCTCCTTTTATAATCCTTTGCGCCAGATAAAAAATGAGAAAAAGTAATAGATTTTTTAGAATTCTGTTGAGAGAAAAAATCTCCCTTTTCATAACTCCCTTTTTTTTCTTTTCTCTTTTTTTTTTATTGTAGTCGGCCCCTTGCTTGGGCACCAAGCAAGGCTTGGCAAGCCCTATGCTTGGGCAACAAGCAAGGATTGGCCGGCCCCTTGCTTGGGCACCAAGCAAGGATGTGGCCGACCCCTTTCTTGGGTAGGAAGCAAAACCAAGACGGGTGAATGCGAGACTTTATAGAGGCTACAACAGGGACCGAGAGGAGAAATTGGTTTTGGTCTCCTGATGGACTTGAGCTTCCTGTGTTCGACCCGAACATCCAACTCAAGTTCATCAATAATAGCTCATACCACTAAAGAGTTATTATTGAACTACCACACCAATCCCATATTACAATATGGGCTCCTTCTTATCATGAGTGTGTTAGTCTCCCTTTGTTTAAGACATCGTATGTCCGTTAATTAAATGAGTTACTGACAACTCACTTAATTAACATCTAGCTCCAAGAGTAGTACCACTCAACCTTATTATCATGTTGGACTAAGTCCACCTACAAGGTTTACATGATAATCCTTATGAGCTCCTCAAGGGGACATCATCAACCTAGATTACTAGGACACAGTTTCCTTTTATAATCAACAACACACCATATAAATAATATTATTTCCTAACTTATCAGGCCTATTGATTTAACTGAATAAATCTCACCCTTTGATAAATTAAATAAATACTAAGTATATGTGTTTGTTATGTTGGGATCTAGCACACTAAAGATGTGGAAACGTAGCAGAAAAATTATTAGATCCTCTTATCCAGCGGATCCATGCGAAGGGAAGAAACAATTTCTATTCATAATCTATACTAAGCTACATAATAGGATTATACTTTTGTTGCGTGCCCTTCACAATCCTAACAGCAACCTTTTTCTCTGGATCCAGATCTCAGTGCGTTCAAACGTCCGCGCTTCTATGGTATCCACACGAACAAGCCTTGTCTTTTCTTGTCTCACAAACAAAGCAAGATGGAGAAGAAAACCACACAAGGTTGTGCTAGCAACCTATATGTGTGTCTCGGCCAAGAAAAAGGGAAGGAGGAAGAAGAAGATCAAGGAGACTTTTCATCTTCTCAAGCAATGAAAAACTTATGAAAAATATCGTCCAAATGATATTTATAACCATCTCATGGTATACCAAAGGTCTCCACCCTTTCATCTTCTAATCACCCTTTCATCTAATGGCTCAAAATTAACCATTCAATCCAATGATTGAATTTTGACCATTCAACTTCCTTTGTGAACTCAAGTTCACCCAATGAGTCTAACCTATTGATTCCCATGCAATTGAACTTAATCCAACAATTGGATCCCTTTGAGTCTAACTCAATGAGTCAAATTCGAATTACACTTAATCCAATGATTCATCACATGAACCTATCTCCATATCAACTTGTTCTTTGTGTGTGACCCTATAGGCTCTCGTAACATTAGCAATGTACCCAAATCAACATTTGCGATACATAAACAATGAGTGGCATCTAGAAAGGCATCATTGCTACCCAAGTGATGAGAAAGTCGAGATCCGACCTAACCTGTCCGTGGCTATTATCATGTATGACTTGGTCCCTCTATCCTTGATATCTAGATTGATCAATGAGGTATAGACCATGTCATCCTCTTTGTTGGTTGCTACTCGGAATATCGTACTGATTCCCCTGTACAAAAATTTTGTACAAGTCCTAAACCTTTCCTAACAACCTATTGTGTTATTTAGAAATTAAATTTGGAATTACAAACAGAACTTAACATTATTGATTCCAAATTTAACTTATATGTTCTTAGAGGTTTAGACTTGGATCGCAAATGATGCTTAACATTATTGATCCAAATCCACCCATGTTACAAATTCGATTAAACATTTATTTTAGAGATCGACTCCCAGGTCAAACATGGTGGGGCACTAGGCCTTCTTGGGTATGAGATCATCTACCACTGCCTCGACAAAGCCTTACAAAGATATTCGATATTTAATCTCCTTATAGTAACCCTAGGTTTAACCATTAAGAACAATCGAATCACAAGATCGAAAAAATAAAAGAAACACAAATTCAAATCACAAATCCGAAAAACCTAGAATAATTAGCCTCTTGTGTTTGGTATTTCAAGATCTAAACAAAAGGATGAACTAGTTATGATACGGAAACTAATAACTAGTTATACCTTATGTAGTTTATAGACCTCACGATCATCTATCGTATTCCTCTCCTTATCACGGACGTCGTGTGGGCAACGATCTACCAAGCTGAGAATCCACCCAAGCTTCCTTCTTAACCAAGCAAGTTTCGGCCACCAACAATCTTCAAGTGATGAAGAACTTTTGGCCACCAACCAAGCTCCAAGGGATACAAGAAACAAAGCCTCCTTTCTCTACTTCTTCTCCAAGCAAAATCCGGCCACCAAGAGTCTCCTAGAGAGTTGATGCCGCCGGCCAAAGAAGAAGAAAAGGAGGAGAGGATGAGGGTCGGCCACACTACGGAAGAGAGGAGAGGAAATAATAGATGATATATGATGTTATGAGGTGAGGCACCTCTACCCTTTCTTTTATATTCCTTGGTCTTGGCAAATAAGGAAAGTTTTATAATTAAAACTTCCTTATATTCCTTGCCAATGTTTAAGAAGGAAAATTTAATTAAAAATTTCCTTATAAACCCTTAATGGCCGACCACCTCATTGTCCTCAAAACAAGGGAAGTTTTAAACAAAAATTAAAACTTCCTAATTTGTTTCCGGAAATTTTTAAAATAAAAATTTCTCTTTAAAAAAAATTCCCTTCATGGTTGGTTATAAAAGGAAACTTTTATAAATTAAAATCTCTCTATTAAAACACGTGATGATTATAAAAAGAAAAGTTTTCTCCAAAATTAAAATATTCCTTTTAACTACAAATAAGGAAAGATATCAAATCTTTCTCTTAATCCTTTGTAGGAATTATAAAAGGAAAGATTTAATTTTTAAACTCTCTTTTAAATCATGGCTTCCACATAAAGAAAGATTTTAAAAAATAAAATCCCCTTTTATTTTATTGTGGTCGGCCACCAACTTGGGCTCCAAGTTAGGGTCGGCCACCACTTGGTCCATCCAAGGATTAATCTTGGCCGACCCTTGCTTGGGCTCCAAGCTTGGCTTGGCCAGCCACCTTAGGATGGGTAAGAAGGTGGGTATGGGTGGGTATAACACTTTATAATTAAGAGGCTACGACAGGGACCGAGAGGAGGAATTGATTTTGGTCTCCCGATGAACTTGAGCTTCCCATGTTCGCCCCGAACACCCAACTCGAGTTCATCAATAATAACTCATACCACTAAAGAGTTATTATTGAACTACTGCACCAATCCCATATTACTATATGGGCTCCTTCTTATTATGAGTGTGTTAATCTCCCTGTGTTTAAGATATCGGATGTCCACTAATTAAATGAGTTATTGATAACTCACTTAATTAATATGTATCTCCAAGAGTAGTACCACTCAACCTTATTGTCATGTCGGATTAAGTCCATCTACAGGGTTTACATGACAATCCTTATGAGCTCTTCTTGGGGACATCATCAACCTAGATTATTAGGACACAGTTTCATTCTATAATCAACAACACACCATATAAATAATATCATTTCCCAACTTATCGGGCCTATTGATTTATCGAACTAAATTGCACCCTTTGATAAATTAAAGAAATGAATATTAAGTATATGTGCTTGTTATTATATCATGATTAAGAGCACACACTTCCATAACAACAAAGGTCTTGTTCTTTTATTCAGTCAGTATAAAAAAAACTTACCTTAAATAGTCATGCTCAATACACTCAGAATGCACTAGTGTAATTTTATAGTCAAGATAAACTAATATCAAATTACGCTACGACTATTCCAATGGTTTGTTCCTATCCATCTTAGTCGTGAGCTACTTTTTATAATTTATAAGGAACTGATAACATGATATTCTGTGTGTGACACCACACATGATGTTATCTATAATATAAATTAATTGAACAACTACACTTAACATATAAATGTAGACATTTGACCAATGTGATTCTTTATTTCAAAATAAATGTTTACAAAAAGCTAGGCTTTTAGTATACACTCTAACAATCTCCCACTTATACTAAAAGACTATGCTGCTATATACCCTGCCATACATCTGATTCCCAACCCTTCAACATGCCCATCAAAAACTCTTCCCTTAAGGGCCTTAGTGAAAGAATCTCTCAGGTTATCATCTGATGCAATCTAGGCGGCAACAACTTCTTCTCATTATACGATATCTCGTATTGGGTGGTACTTGTGCTCTATGTATTTACTTGCCTTATGGGCTCGTGGTTCCTTCGAGTTTGCTACTACACCACTTATTATCACAATACACTGTAATAATTTTTGGGCAAACCAGGAATCACATCTAAGTGCATCATGAAGTTTTTGAGCCATATAGCTTCTATGGTTGCCTTAAAGGCTGCCACATACTTAGCATCCATGGTGGAGTCCAAAAGCATCTATGCTTAACACTCCTCCATTATTATGGCTTCACCTCCTAAAGTAAACACAAAATCCCGAGGTCGACTTACTATTGTCCCTATCTGATTGGAAGTCAAAATCCGTGTAACCTACAGGGAGCAAATCATCTACTTCGTAAACTAGCATATAATCTCTAGTCCTTCTCAGGTACTTCAATATATGCTTTACAGCAGTCCAATATCCTTGTCTAGGGTTACTTTGATATCTGCTATCCATGCCTATGACAAAATAGATATCCGGTCTCGTACACAGGATAACATACATTAGGCTTCCGACAGCCGAAGCATAAGGAACTGCCTTCATGTCCTCTATCTCCTTTGATGTCTTCGGAGACATCTTTTTAGATAAAGATACTCCATGCCCAAAAGGTAGAAAACCTTCCTTAGAGTTTTGCATGCTAAAATGAGCTAAGATTGTATCGATATATGAAGCTTGGGATAAACACAACATTCTTTTCTTGTAATCCCTTATTACTTTGATCCCAAGAATATGTGCGCATTCTCCTAAGTCCTTCATATCAAATTTTTTTGACAACCATACCCTTACTTCCAACAACACTTTGATATTGTTTCCAACTAACAAAATGTCATCTACGTATAGTACAAGAAATACCACCACGTTTCCATCACACTTCTTGTATACACAAGACTCATCCGGACACTGAATAAATCCATACGACTGGATTACTTCATTAAACCAGATGTTCCAAGACCTTGAAGCTTGCTTCAGTCCATAAATAGACCGATTTAGCTTACACACTAGATGCTCTTTGTTGGATCGAAAGCACTAGAGGGAGGGGGGTGAATAGCGCTCGTGGCTTTCACGCGTTTCGGATTTGTAAAACTTGATGAGTAAAGCAGGGAATTAAGTAAAGCAAACACGAACACAAGTTATTTACTTGGTTCAGAGTCTTGGGCGACTCCTACCCCAAGGCCCGCGATCGTTGATCGCTTTCGGTGGGCAACAACTATAATATTGATAAAATGTTTACAAGTAAAGTACAATCAACAATAGTAAAATATACCAACGATAGTAGAAAATAGAAATTCGGAAGCTCCGGGTCATCGGCATCAAGTAGCAGCTTCGTCGGAATGTCTCGTTAGCAGTTTGTTGCAGAATAGTAGCTTGTGAACTGATGAAAAAACACTGCTGCTTGAAGCCTCTTTAAATAGTCTGCTTGAGGTACCTCAAAGCCCTTCCAAGGCGCCTCAAAGCAGCCGAGTCAGCCGCATGGATTATGTTGGTTGCTACTCGGAAAACCTATAGGTTCCACTGTACAAAAATTTTGTACAAAGGTCTGAACCTTTTCCTAGCTACCATGTGTTCTTTTAAATTAAATTTTGGATCACCTGCGGAACTTAACACGTTTGATCCAAAACTTAATCTATTTGTTCTTTTAGGTTTTGACTTGGATCTCCTGCGGAACTTAACACGTTCGACCCAAGTCTCCTTAAGTTATTAATTCCATTAAATATTAATTTCCATAAAAGGTTCCCAGTACTGACGTGGCGAGGCACATGGCCTTCTTGGATATGGGAGCAACCACCACCGACTAGACAAAACCTTTAATAGAAAGCTAATATTTAATTTCCTAAAATAACTTTAGGTTAACCAAAGAGAACAATCAAGTCACAAGGAAAAGAAAGAAACAAAAGAACACAACTTCAAAAAAACATATTCGAAATTCTAGAACGTAAGCCTCTTGTATTTGGTATTATTTCCATAAATAACTAGCATAATGCGGAAATAATATTTACTAGTTATACCTTGTAGAAAAACCTCTTGATCTTCTACCGTATTCCTCTTCTAACCTCGGACGTTGTGTGGGCAACGATCTTCCGAGATGAGAAACCACCAAGCACCTTCTTCTTCTCCTAGCTAGGTTCGGCCAATCACAAAGAAGCTTCACCAAGGACGAAGAACAAAACACCAACCAAACTCCAAGGGATACAAGCTTTCTCTCCTTCTTCTTCTTCTTCTCCAAGTAGTATCCGGCCACCACAAGAACTCCAAGCAAGAGATAAGTTTCGGCCACCACAAAAGAGGAAGAAAGGTAGAGGATGGCCGGCCACCACACCAAGGAAAAGAGGGAGGAAAAATAATAGAGGTTGATCCCATGAAGGCACCCTCACCTCTTCTTTTATATTCCTTGGCCTAGGCAAATTAGGAAATTTAATTACAAAATTTCCTTAATTCTTTTGCCATGTAAAGAAAAATTATTTTAATTAAAACAATTTTCTTCTTTTAAACACAATGGCCGGCCACTTTAAAAAATAAAACAAGGAGAGTTTTTATTAATTAAAACTTCCTAATTTGTCTCCAGAAATTTTATAAAAAAATTTCTCCAATAATTTTTATCCCTTTTATGATTGGTTTATAAAAGAAATTTCTATAATTTTAATTTTTCAACATGTGAATAATTTATAAAGAAGAGAAATAAAATATCCTTTCTAATCTACAAATAAGGAAAGAGATTTAATCTCTTTCTTTAATCTTTTGTAGAGACTTATAAAAGAGATATTTTAATTTTTAATCTCTTCAATAAATTATATCTTTCACATAAGAAAATTTTAAAATTAAAATTATTTTTAAATTAAATAGGGCCGGCCACCTAAGCTTGGGTTCAAGCTAGGGCCGGCCACCCATGAACCAATGGTTTGGCCGGCCCTAGCTTGATCCTCAAGCTAGCTTGGCCGGCCCCTATAACATGGGTATGAAGGTGGGTATAGGTGGGTATAGTACTCTATAAATAAGAGGCTACGATAGGGACCGAGAGGAGGAATTGGTTTTGGTCTCCCGATAAAATTAAGCATCCCGTGTTCGCCCCGAACACACAACTTAATTTTATCAATAATAATTCATTCCACTAGAGAACTATTATTGAACTACCGCACCAATCCCAAATTACATTTTTGGGCTCCTTCTTATTATGAGCGTGTTAGTCTCCCTGTGTTTAAGATATCGAATGTCCACTAATTAAGTGAGTTACTGACAACTCATTTAATTAATATCTAAGTCCAAGAGTAGTACCACTCAGCCTTATTATCATGTCGGACTAAGTCCACCTGCAGGGTTTAACATGACAATCTTTATGAGCTCCTCTTGAGGACATTATCAACCTAGTATCTCTAGGACACCGTTTCCTTCTATAATCAACAACACACACTATAAGTGATATCATTTCCCAACTTATCGGGCTTATTGATTTATCAAACTAAATCTCACCCATTGATAAATTAAAGAAATAAATATCAAATATATGTGCTTGTTATTATATTAGGATTAAGAGTACACACTTCCATAATAACCGAGGTCTTTGTTTCTTTATAAAGCCAGTATAAAAGAAACGACCTCAAATGGTCCTACTCAATACACTCTAAGTGTACTAGTGTAATTATATAGTTAAGATAAACTAATACCTAATTACACTACGACCTTCCAATGGTTTGTTCCTTTCCATTATGGTCGTGAGTTACTGTTTATAATTTATAAGGTACTGATAACATGATCCTCTGTGTGTGACACCACACACCATGTTATCTACAATATAAATTAATTGAACAACTACATTTATCATAAATGTAGATATTTGACCAATGTGATTCTTATTTCTAGATAAATGTTTATACCAAAAGCTAGGCTTTTAGTATACACTCTAACAATCTCCCACTTATACTAAAAGACTAAGCTGCCATATCTGCTGCCATACATCTGATTCCCAACCCTTCAACATGTCCATCAAAAGCTCTCGCCTTAAGGACCTTAGTGAAAAGATCTATAGGTCATCATCTGATGCATTTTAGGCAGCAACAACTTCTCCTCGTTTATACGATTTCTCGTATTGGGTGGTACTTGCGCTCTATTTTGTTTACTTGCCTTTATAGACTTATGGTTTCTTCGAGTTTGCTACTGCACCAATATTATTACAATAAATTGTAATAATCTTTGGACAAACCAGAAATCATATCTAAGTCTATCTTGAGGTTATTGAGTCATTCAGCTTTTATGGCTACCTCAGAGGCTTGCCATATACTAAACTTCTATGGTGGAGTCCAGAAAAACACCTATGCTTATCACTCTTCCATAGTTATGACTTTACCTCCTAAAGTAAACACAAAACCCCGAGGTTGACTTATTATTGTCCCTATCCGATTGGAAGTCAAAATCCATACAACCCACAAGGACCAAATTAACTGCCTTGTAAGCTAGCATATAATCTCTAGTGCATCTAAGGTACTTCAATATATGCTTTACTGCAGTCCACTGTCCTTGTCCAGAGTTACTTTGATATCTGCCAACTATGCCCTTGGCAAAACAGATTTTTTATCTCGTGCATAGCATTCATTAGGCTTCCGACAGCCAAAACATAAAGAACTGCCTTTATTTCCTTTATCTCCTTTAATGTCTACAGAGACATATCTTTAGATAAAGTTACTCCATCCTAAAAAGGTAAGAAACCTTTCTTGGAGTTTTGCATGCTTTAAAACGAGCAAGGATTTTTCCGATGTATGAAGCTTGGGATAAGTAAAATATTCTTTTCTTGCGATCCCTTATTACTTTGATCTCAAGAATATATACATTCTCCCAAGTCCTTTATATCTAATTGTTTGGACAAACATACCCTTACTTCTGACAACATTTTGATATTGTTTCCAACTACCAAAAATGTTATCTACGTATAGTACAAGAAATACCACCACGCTTCCATCACACCTTTTGTATACACAAGACTTATCCGGTTACTAAATAAATCCATAGGTCTGAATTACTTTGATAAACCGGATGTTCCAAGACCTTGAAGCTTTGCCTCAGTCCATAGACTGATTGAGCTTTACACAAGATGCTCTTAGCCCTTTGCAATGAACCCTTCTGGTTGCTTTATATGGATGCTTTCTTCAAGACTTCCATTAAGGAATGCTGTCTTGACATCCACTTGCCAAATAGATAAAAGAATCCGGATAGACTTAAGCATGGCTACCAGTTAGAAAAGTTTCCTTTGTCATCGAGCCTTGCTTGGAGGGTTTCAACCTTCCTGTCTATCCCTCTTTTCCTATTATAGACCTTTTACACCCAAAGGCTTTACACCACTTGGTGGTTCTATAAGCTTCATTTTATTAGAATACATATATTCTAATTCTATTATTCATTACTCTTTGCCAAGATGCTGCATATTTATCTTGGAGTGCTTCATCATATGTCCGGAGATCAGGTTTATGTCCTTCAGGGATCGCGTCCAAAATCCTCTCCCACACCATGACCCTATTTAGGTTGCCTAACAACCCTCCCACTATGACAAGACACTTTATGCAATTGTGTATCATTTGTGATACGTGTTGCAGTTTTCTTGTGGTATCTCATCTTGTACAGTTGGTACTAGGTTAGACATGTCCTTTATTATTTCCTTAAGAACAAATTTACTTATGAGCACGTGGTTCATTATATAGTCCTTTTCTAAAAATCAGTCATTGATGCTAACAATGACCTTCTGATTTTTAAGACTATAAACCTACTTTTGTTTATCTAGGATAACTTACAAACAAGTGAACTCCTATCCAACTTATCATTGTCTCTCTTTAACATATGTGTTGGATTACCCGAATCCGAATATGCTTCAAAATAGGTTTTCACCTATTCATCAATTCTATATGAGTAGAGAGTTCTAACTTGGAAGGTACTATGTTCACTTTCGTTTTCAGAGTTTATCCTTAAAACAAATTTGGTAATTTTCTGAATAACTCATCATCTATCTAATTATTCCATAAGAGTCCTTTACCTTCTTTCTACTACACCATTCTGTTGGGGTGTACCAGATGCAGTTAGTTGGGATTGAAATCCAACTTCTGATAAGTGACTCCTAAAATCTCTCAAGAGGTACTTGCCACTACAATCTTCCATAGTGACTTTTTACTTTAACATTTCTCCGCATCAACCTTGTACTCTTTGAACTAATCAAAGTACTTAGTCTTGCGGTACATTAAGTAAATTTATTTGTATCTTGAATAGTTGTCTATTAAATAGACAAAATATTCAATACTACCTCTTGTCTGGATAGTCATAGGATCACACAAATCAGAATGAACCGTTTTCAACATATCTTTGACTCCATACCCCTTGGACTTAAAAGCTTCTTGGTTATTTTCCTTCCAAGTAAGACTCGTAGGTTGGAAAGATTTCCACTACCAATGAACCCAAAAGTTCATCAGCTACCAATGAATCCTACTCAAGTATAACCTAGCTTTAGATGCCAAAGATATAATTGGTTCATTTCTGAAGGTTGCTTTCTCTTAAAATTAGAAGATGTGTTACTAATTTTCATTTGTTGCATCGTGGGAGTTTATTGGATTATAAATTGTCAACCATCATACCAGAATAGATAACTTTCCTATTTTTCTTGATAACAACTTTGTTATCAAAATAGACATAATATCTATAATAGTTTAGAAACTGAAATCAGGTTCTTTCTAAACTTGGTACGTAAAGACAATTACTTAAAATCCATATTTTATTCTTATCAAAGGATAAACATCTCCCACTGCAACAGTTACCGCTTTTACAGTAGTGCCCATGTGGACGGTGATTTACCTTTCATTTAGTTGTCGGGTTTCCTGGAACCCTGCAATGAATTGCAGACATGATTAATGGCATCTTGTATCTACACTTCCAGGTTCTGGTAGATAACACCACTAGACATGTTTCAACTAATGAATTAAATACACCTAAATTGTTCTTAGTTCTAAGAAGACAGTCTACCTTAATGTCCAAGTCCTATTTCCAATCATTACACTTGGGACTACTAAGTCTTTTTCTATAGTATGACTACTAGGGATTGACAAACATCTTAAGAATCACAAAAACATTTGGTCAAGATCAACTCCTTAAAATCTCCATGAATTTTGTGTATACAAAATTGAAGAGGAGATTTTATTCATTAATTTTATTATCTCGTCAACTTTACTTTATGACGAATAAAATTAATAGTTGATCTGTCTTTGATCAAATATTTGGTCAAAACTCTTTGAATTTAAAATAACATTGATTCCTCAAACAATATTATTTAAATTTACCAACACCTCAAACACCGTGAATTTTGCATGCCACGTTAGTGTGGACGTATACAAATTCAACATTTGTAAAAGGAGGGTTTTACCCATTATCTATCTTGTCAACGTATCTTTATGACAAATAAAATTATCTCAAACACCGTTAATTTTGTATGCCACGTTAGTGTGGACGATACAAAATCAATCATTTGTAAGAGGGTTTTAACCCTTTAATTTTATTATCTTGTCAACCTAGTTTTATGACAAATTAATAGTTGGTTTCATTTGGTCACACAAATAATAGCAGGTGACTCCGATGGGAGGATACTATTAGATGTGTCTAAGTGTATACCATTACTTGACACTAAGTCCATTAATAAGATTATGCCCCTTCCGTTGGGGAAGATCACACGCTCTTAATTAACTTCCTATAGTCATCCAAAAATGGAAGTCTATTCTAGTGATCCGCAAACAAGCTCATCCGTTATGGAGGAAGGCACTCAGAGCCAACGCAAGCTTGTTTGCATCACTTACAAACCAGTAATGGAGACCATGGGATTTACTTAAAATCCTCTCCCACTTAGTTATTTATAAATGAGGAATTTTAACTATGCTAGCCTACTAAATATGTAAACCAACATGCACACACAACACAATATAAAAGCAATAAATAGAAAATCTAATTTTCAACTATTATGGCTTTTATCTCTAGTTGTCCTCCGTGTGTTGTCATCCCAAGCTGCTGCCATATTTGGCCACCGCTACCGGGTCTAGCTGTCGCATCTATCTTGCTCCTAGTTCCGCTGCGCCTCTCCTCAGAAGGTTCCACGCTTTGCAAGATTAGATCCGTGACATAAATAGAATTTTACATTTTGATCCTATATTCCATAAAAGGAATGTACATGTATCTAGATCAAAAATAAAATCCTAATAAAACTAAATACAGCTCCTGCTGTATTTTAATACAATCATGCACACACAGATAAATGCCCTTGACATGTCCAAGGGTCAAATCACACACATAATAACTAAAAGCCATAATAGTTGGATCCTGCATCCACAAAGTTAGCACATCCTACTATTAACCTGCCTAAATTATGTATGACATGTGCATAATTAAACTAATACCAAATACACAGAGGCAAAACCCTAGCTCTGATACCAATTGTTGGTTGCTACTCGGAAAACCTATAGGTTCCACTGTACAAAAATTTTGTACAAAGGTCTGAACCTTTTCCTAGCTACCATGTGTTCTTTTAAATTAAATTTTGGATCACCTGCGGAACTTAACACGTTTGATCCAAAACTTAATCTATTTGTTCTTTTAGGTTTTGACTTGGATCTCCTGCGGAACTTAACACGTTCGACCCAAGTCTCCTTAAGTTATTAATTCCATTAAATATTAATTTCCATAAAAGGTTCCCAGTACTGACGTGGCGAGGCACATGGCCTTCTTGGATATGGGAGCAACCACCACCGACTAGACAAAACCTTTAATAGAAAGCTAATATTTAATTTCCTAAAATAACTTTAGGTTAACCAAAGAGAACAATCAAGTCACAAGGAAAAGAAAAAACAAAAGAACACAACTTCGAAAAAACATATTCGAAATTCTAGAACGTAAGCCTCTTGTATTTGGTATTATTTCCATAAATAACTAGCATGATGCGGAAATAATATTTACTAGTTATACCTTGTAGAAAAACCTCTTGATCTTCTACCGTATTCCTCTTCTAACCTCGGACGTTGTGTGGGCAACGATCTTCCGAGATGAGAAACCACCAAGCACCTTCTTCTTCTCCTAGCTAGGTTCGGCCAATCACAAAGAAGCTTCACCAAGGACGAAGAACAAAACACCAACCAAACTCCAAGGGATACAAGCTTTCTCTCCTCCTTCTTCTTCTTCTCCAAGTAGTATCCGGCCACCACAAGAACTCCAAGCAAGAGATAAGTTTCGGCCACCACAAAAGAGGAAGAAAGGTAGAGGATGGCCGGCCACCACACCAAGGAAAAGAGGGAGGAAAAATAATAGAGGTTGATCCCATGAAGGCACCCTCACCTCTTCTTTTATATTCCTTGGCCTAGGCAAATTAGGAAATTTAATTACAAAATTTTCTTAATTCTTTTGCCATGTAAAGAAAAATTATTTTAATTAAAACAATTTTCTTCTTTTAAACACAATGGCCGGCCACTTTAAAAAACAAAACAAGGAGAGTTTTAATTAATTAAAACTTCCTAATTTGTCTCCAGAAATTTTATAAAAAATTTCTCCAATAATTTTTATCCCTTTTATGATTGGTTTATAAAAAGAAATTTCTATAATTTTAATTTTTCAACATGTGAATAATTTATAAAGAAGAGAAATAAAATATCCTTTCTAATCTACAAATAAGGAAAGAGATTTAATCTCTTTCTTTAATCTTTTGTAGAGACTTATAAAAGAGATATTTTAATTTTTAATCTCTTCAATAAATTATATCTTTCACATAAGAAAATTTTAAAATTAAAATTCTTTTTAAATTAAATAGGGTCGGCCACCTAAGCTTGGGTTCAAGCTAGGGCCGGCCACCCATGAACCAATGGTTTGGCCGGCCCTAGCTTGATCCTCAAGCTAGCTTGGTCGGCCCCTATAACATGGGTATGAAGGTGGGTATAGGTGGGTATAGTACTCTATAAATAAGAGGCTACGATAGGGACCGAGAGGAGGAATTGGTTTTGGTCTCCCGATAAAATTAAGCATCCCGTGTTCGAACACACAACTTAATTTTATCAATAATAATTCATTCCACTAGAGAACTATTATTGAACTACCGCACCAATCCCAAATTACATTTTTGGGCTCCTTCTTATTATGAGCGTGTTAGTCTCCCTGTGTTTAAGATATCGAATGTCCACTAATTAAGTGAGTTCCTGACAACTCATTTAATTAATATCTAAGTCCAAGAGTAGTACCACTCAACCTTATTATCATGTCGGACTAAGTCCACCTGCAGGGTTTAACATGACAATCTTTATGAGCTCCTCTTGAGGACATTATCAACCTAGTATCTCTAGGACACAGTTTCCTTCTATAATCAACAACACACACTATAAGTGATATCATTTCCCAACTTATCGGGCTTATTGATTTATCAAACTAAATCTCACCCATTGATAAATTAAAGAAATAAATATCAAATATATGTGCTTGTTATTATATTAGGATTAAGAGTACACACTTCCATAATAACCGAGGTCTTTGTTTCTTTATAAAGCCAGTATAAAAGAAACGACCTCAAATGGTCCTACTCAATACACTCTAAGTGTACTAGTGTAATTATATAGTTAAGATAAACTAATACCTAATTACACTACGACCTTCCAATGGTTTGTTCCTTTCCATTATGGTCGTGAGTTACTGTTTATAATTTATAAGGTACTGATAACATGATCCTCTGTGTGTGACACCACACACCATGTTATCTACAATATAAATTAATTGAACAACTACATTTATCATAAATGTAGATATTTGACCAATGTGATTCTTATTTCTAGATAAATGTTTATACCAAAAGCTAGGCTTTTAGTATACACTCTAACAGATTAGTGCTGAAATCTTCTCCTCTGACCCACTTGAAGGCGCCTCCAAGCTACGGTCCAAGGTGCCTCTAGCTCCATCCGAGGCACCTCCAGCTCCGTCCGAGGTGCCTCCAGCTCCTCTTCGCAGCTAGCTAACACTCTGCACCCGAGGCGCCTCCAAGCTCCATGGAGGCGCCTCGGACACTGTTCATCCGAGGCTTGCCTTGCTCATTTGTCCCTGTAAAGCATGTTAGTTCACCAAACACACACATATCCTGCAAGACAAAGTTAGCACACATAAAATATAGTATAAGCAGTAAGTGACAATCGTTGGACTATCCGGGTCTGACTTCAAATCTCCGACCAGAAATCCTAGGTCAAGCCGACGCCTATTGTTCCCTCTATGGGGAACGTGTCCTCACCTACTCCCCTCAAGAGAGATTACCTGGTGCCAATCCGGTCCTCCAGACCGACTGAGCTTTCTGCCTAGGGTTACCACCCCCTAGGACTTAGGGTTACAGCCCCCTAGGGTTTTTCTCCACCTAGGGTTACCTCCCCCTAGGACCTAAGGTTACCCCTCCTTAGGATTTTCCTCCACCTAAGGTTACCACCCCCTAGGACCTAAGGTTGCCGCCCCTTAGGGTTTTTCTTCACCTAGGGTTACCGCCCCTAGGACCTAAGGTTACCACCCCTTAGGATTTTTACCAACCTAACCACAGTTAGGACTTTCCTGAAACACTTATTCAAGTAGTTAGACAATAATTAATCTTAACTTTGAACCTTTTTCCGTAATCAAAACTCGGGTTTGATCGTCGGATGCTTCCTGCACCAACAATCTCCCTCTTTTTGATTTTGTCAATCGAAATTCAAAGTTAAGTAAAAAAATGCATTTAAGATAAGCGTAAGCAAGCACAGACATAAATAAGCACACACAGAGCTCCCCCTTCATAGAGGCTCCCTTTAAATTTTGAATTATTTTGAATTTTCTTTGAATTTTCAACTCTCCCCCTTTGCCATACATCAAAATAAACATGTTTAGTCATACCTTGAAAAATACTTATCTTTTTAGAAGAAATGTTTTTGTAAAACTTTTAGCTAAGTAAAAAAAAATATATGTCATAAATTATTTCAATATTGAAAAATAATTTAGCTAATCAAAACACTTAGTTAAATCTGAAACACAATCACTTAGAAGAAATTTACTTTGTAAAACATTTAGCTAAGTAAATGTTAGGGATTCAGAGAAGATCTTTTAAGATAGCTTTAAAGGATTAAGTTTGAAAAGTAACTTTAACTAAGGAAGATTATTTTGACTTTGAAAGGTAATTTAGCATAATTCGAAAAAAAATACTTAGGTAACTTTTGAAGAGCCTTTTTGAGAGAAGTTATTTGAATTCGAGAGACTTTATATTTAAAATAAAACTTTTCTCAAAATTGGATAAATTTGAAGGCATTTGCTAAAATCATTTGAAAATGACTGTAGAGGTTACTTAGCTAAAAAATTTAATAAGACTTTTGAAAAATAGCTTTTGAAAATGTTATTAGAGAATATAGCTAAAGTTGTAAAAAGTACTTAGCTTGATTTTGAACTTTAAGATATTGAATTTTGAAAAGTTCTTAAGAAAACATAAGTTTTGAAAGGTATTTAGTTTAAAAGTTATTTTTTTGTTGAAAAGAGGGAGGAGCATAACTCGTAAAATCTTAATTTAGGTCATTCAAGTAGTCCTAAAGTCTAAGCATGAGTAATTTTGAAAATTAAAATTAATCATTTAATCCCCTGGGTCAAATGTCTAACCATTAGCTACTAACTTCTTGCCTAGAGGGTAACAACTTTCACTTAGTTAGTCAAGTCAAGTTGAAAATCCAGTTAGATTTGACTAAGTCAGGATTACTTAACTTGATTACTATATTTTTGGTACTTAACACCCAGACTTACCGCGATGCACAAAATAAGCATTCTGAAGTCTAGGCTGTACCCTATGCATCTCACACCGTTCTAAGTTTTTCAAACACAAACAAGTTATGCCTAGTGTGCTTGTGAGATGCTCTGGCTAAAACTAGGGGCACATGATTTCTAGGGTTAGTACCTAGGATAAATCTAGATTTTTGAAAGTCTAGTAAATTTGGGATTTTGAAAACATTATTTTTCCTAAGATTTTAGAAACTAATAAAAGCAAGTTGATTTGACAAAAATAAGTTTTATTCTACTAAACACATTCTTATTTGTCGTCTAAGTACACGAAACTCAAGTTCAGGTAAGGACTTTGTGAATATGTCAGCTAGGTTTGGTTTGGACTCAACGTAGTTAAGTACAATATCTCCCCTAGCTACATGATCCCTTACAAAATGATATTTTACATCTATGTGTTTAGTCCTTGAATGGTGAATTAGGCTTTTGGTTAAATTAATTGAACTTATGTTGTCAATTGAGATTTTAGTATTTTTGATATTCTAATTGGTAGTCTTTTAGGGTATGCATCATCCATAATAATTGAGATGCGCATTCTCCTAGAGCTATGTATTCAGCTTCAGTGGTAGATAGGGCAACACAGTGTTGCTTTCTACTTGACCAACTTACTAGGCACTGACCTAGAAATTGACAACTGTCACTTGTGCTTTTTCTATCTAGTTTGCACCTGGCATAGTCTGAGTCAGAATAGCCAGTTAGTTCAAGGATGCAAGTCCTAGGATACCATAGGCCTATATTTAGGGTTCCCTTAATGTACATAAGTATTCTTTTAACATAAGTTGGATGTGACTCTTTTTGCACAAGATTGATACCTTGCGCATATACCTACTGCAAACAGGATGTCTGGTCGACTTGCAGTTAGGTACAGTAGACTTTCTATCGCACTTCAATAGTATTTCAAATCTACTGGTTTTCCTTCTAAGTCTGAGTCAATTTTAATATTGGTGGTCATTGGTGTATTAATATTTTTTGAGTTTTCCACTCCAAATTTCTTAATTAACTCCTTAGTATATTTTTTTTGGAAAATGTAAATTCCACCTTTTGTTTGCTTAATTTGTAATCCTAAGAAAAAATTGAGTTCCCCTACAAGACTCATTTCGAATTCATTTTCCATTAGTTTTGTAAATTCTTTTAAAAATTTTGAATTGGTTGACCTAAATATTATATCGTCTACATAAATTTGTGCAATAAAAATATCATTTTCTAAAGTTTTTACAAAAAGGGTTGGATCTATTTGACCTTGGTTAAACCCTTTTTATATTAGGTAATTAGATAGGCGTTCATACTGTTGGAACCCCAAGGTTGTTTTGATGTGATCAACAAGTTAAGTTAGGTCCTGTGTTATTTTAACCTTGTGTCTAAGTGTGCAGGAGCTTAGGAGCACAGGTACTCGAGCGGAAGACGCAGCTAGCGAGAAGGATGCACGCGGTGCGTCCGAGGGACAAGGTGCTGCGGAAGAGTACCCCGGTGGACGAGAAGGAAGCGTGCGGTGGTTTCGAGGGACGAAAGCCGGAGCGGAAGATTGCTCGGGGAGCAAGAGACGTAGCTAGCGAGAAGGTCGGCATGGGGTGCGGCCGAGGGACGAATGTTGGTGCAGTAAGCATCCGACGATCGAATCTCAGTTTTGATAATGGCAAAGGGATTCAAAGTTAAGATTTCTTGTTATCTAACGTGGTTAAATAAGGTTTCAGGAAAGTCCTAACTGCGGTTAGGCAAGGGAAAATCCTAAGGGGGGGTAACCTTAGGTCTTAGGGGGTGGTAACCCTAGGTGAAGGAAAATCCTAAGGGAGGGTAACCTTAGGTCCTAGGGGGTGGTAACCCTAGGTGAAGGAAAATCCTAAGGGGGGGTAACCTTAGGTCCTATGGGGCGGTAACCCTAGGTGAAGGAAAATCCTAATGGGGGGCAACCTTAGGTCCTAGGGGGGGTAACCCTAGGTGGAGGAAAACCCTAAGGGGCGGCAACCTTAGGTCCTAGGGGGCGGTAACCCTAGGTCCTAGGGGGTGAAACCTTAGGTCCTAGGGGGTGGTAACCCTAGGTGGAGAAAAACCCTAGGGGGCGGTAACCCTAGGTCCTAGGGGGTGGTAACCCTAGGCGGAAAGTCCAGTCGGTCTGGAGGACCGGACTGGCATTAGGTAATCTCTCCTGAGGGGAGTAGGTGAGGACGCGTTCTCCATCGAGGGAACAGTAGGCGTCGGGTCGACCTAGGGTTTCCGGTTGGAAACCCGAAGTCAGACTCGGACAGTCCAGAAACTGTCTATACTTCTTTTATAATGTTTATTGTGCTAACTTTGTGTTGCAGGACAGTGTTTGGGACTAACGCATCTTGCAGGAGCAAAGGAGCAACCTAAAGCCTCGGATGAACAGTGTCCGAGGCGCCTCCATGGAGCTTGGAGGCGCCTCGGGTGCAAAGGATAAGCTGGCTGCGAAGCACCATTGGAGGCGCCTTGAAGAAGGCAGAAGGTGCCTTGAGTGAGGTTTAAGGCGCCTTGAATGGATGAAATTCGACCAGGTCAGTTTTGATCCACGCGGAGAGGCGCCTTGAACAGCCTTCAAGGCGCCTTGAACACCCTTTATAAGGGGGTTTCGACCAGCACTTCAGACCAACGAATTCCAAGTGATCTTTCATCAACGTGCTGCTCCAAAAGATGCTCCAAAGTGCTGCTACAAGTGCCCGACGACCCGAATCTTCAGAATTAGCATTTCTTATTGTCGGTATAATATTTATAGCTTTTATTTGTACTCATAATTGTAATCTTTTAACGAGCTTATAGTTGTTGCCCACTGGAAGTGATCAAGGATCGCAGGCCTTCGAGTAGGAGTCGATCAAGGCTCCGAACGAAGTAAAAATCCTCCTGTCTCTGTGCGCTTACTTTGTTTTATTCCGCTGCTTAATTACTCCGATAGTTCTTACGATTCCGATAATCGAACAAGATAGCCACGAGCGCTATTCACCCCCCCCCCCTCTAGCGCTTCTCGATCCAACAACGAAGACTGCAGATGAGTACGCTGGTGGACGAGAAGGAAACACGCGGTGATTCCGAGGGACGAGAAGCTGGAGCAGAAGGCTGCTCGAGAAGACCGGAAGTTGGGTTCGGGTGAGCCCTATTCTGGATGGCAGAGATCACCCAAGTGAGCGGATCCAGAGCAGAAGACCCGGACCGAGGCAGGACTGAACCAGAGAAGAGGTCCTGGACAAAAATTCAACTACTGTTGACTTTTTGCTCCGGGGCGCCTGGAGCAGTCCGGGGCGCCCAGAATGCTTTCGAACGCCCGGACCTGACTTTTGACCAGGATCAAGATTTGACTCGATCTGATCATTGGGGGATAAAGTTTATCCCCCCAGGGCACCCGGAACCCTTCGGGGCACCCCGACCAAGGCTATAAATATAGCCTTGGTCCAGAAGCTTTTCAATAATCACGAGCATTTCATTTCTAAACACTTGTATGCCTTAGTTGTAGTTAAGCTTCTATTTCTGCACTTCAACGTTGTAAGAGGCTTCTCCGCCTGAAGGCGATTGATAGTGCACTTCATCCTTTCCTTGGATTAACAACCACATCGGTTGTAACCAAGTAAACAATTGTGTCTCTTACTTTATGTTTTTAATTTACTGCTTTATATTTTTTATGCAAGTGTTAGCTTAAAGAGTTCGAGAAAGGGTTGTTTGTTTTTATTTTATAGGGTTATCCAACAACCCCCTCCTAGTCAGCCGCAACGATCCTACAAGTGGTATCAGAGCTGAGACGCCTCAGAAGGACTAACCGCCGTCTGAAGCAACAAAACGATGGTCGGAGCTAGCGTCTACCCACCAGCATTCGAGAGGGAGTTTGTTTTATGGAAGAAACAAATGGAGGTATATCTAAACTCTGATTTTGGTATTCTCTTAATAATGAAAACTGGTTTGAAGCACCAAAGACAACGAATGGAGAAGAACTCGATAAACTCCTCTGGAACGAGAAGCAACGTAACGATTATATGGCAAACGGTCAGACAGAATTTCACATTCTAACCGTAATACCAAATGAAGATCTCAATAGAGTTGGCGAATATAAAAGCGCAAAAGAACTTTGGGAGAAGTTCTTGAAGCTCTATGAAGAACCTTTGGAAGCCGACAACTCAATGGACACCAAGCCGCTGACAAAACAGTCCGAGAATAAAGAAACTGGCTAAACTGCCGAAGTTCATCCCAAGGACACAGAAAGCCCTTCTTCTATGAGCATCGATGAAGGGGGAGAATCTTCGGAAGAAAGTAATTCAATAGGGGGAGAACCAACGGTCGACGAGGTAAGTAAGGTATGGCCTCAACCCTCTGAACAACTGGTTCAATCAATCGAAAAATTACCTGAAGATTTTTGTGAATTAAAAATTGAATCATCGAAAGAGTTTTTTGGATTAGAAAATCAACTGTCGAACACTTCTTGCAAATTAGAAATATTATCGAAAGAGTTTCTCGAATTGCAAAAACTTTTGACGAAAAATTCTTGTGAATTACAAAATATTCTGTCGACAGATTTTTGCAAATTAGAATTTATGACAAAATACTTCTGTGAATTACAAAATATTCTTCTGAAAGAATTTTACAAAGTAAAGACATTGCCGAAAGAATTTTTACAAATTATATTGTCAAAAAATTCTATTAAATTAGAATTTATACTATCAAAATATTTTTGTGAATTAGGAATTCAAAAAATAATAGAAAATGACATGTTACAATTTGTACAAATTTTTACATGTTCGAATTTTCTTGCTTCAAATTTAAAAAATTATGATATATTAAAATGGAAATTTAAAACCTTCTGATAAAAGCATTAGAATAAATAAATAAATAAATGCATAGAATTATTTTTAATGTTATCAATTGTCTTAAATTTTCTTGCATAAAGTTTTGGGCTTAGAAAGATTTTTTCTTGATGGCGAAAACTTAGAAATTTTTCAAAAGTTATTTTTGAGTTAGAAATTTCTCCGTAACTTGAAAATATTTTCTAGAAAATCATTGAAATAGATTTTTATAATTTTTCTAAGTATCAACCCTTAGATTTTTCTTGCAACCCCAATTTTTTATGTGATCAAAGGGGGAGAAGAAAAAGTATAAGTCTAGGGGGAGGTAGAAATTGAAAATTGAAATTTTTGAAATTTATTTTTTTTTATCATGTTGCATGTTATTGCAAAATAAATTATTTCATTTTCATGTCTATTTTTGACCCTAGCTTAACTTAGGTTGATCATATCAAAAAGGGGGAGATTGTTGGAACCCCAAGGTTGTTTTGGTGTGATCAACAAGTTAAGTTAGGTCCTGTGTTGTTTTAACCTTGTGTCTAAGTGTGCAGGAGCTTAGGAGCACAGGTACTCGAGCGAAAGACGCAGCTAGCGAGAAGGACAGTACGCGGTGCGCCCGAGGGACGAGGTGCTGCGGAAGAGTACCCCGGTGGATGAGAAGGAAGCGTGCGATGGTTCCGAGGGACGAAAGCCGGAGCGGAAGATTGCTCGGGGAGCAAGAGACGTAGCTAGCGAGAAGGTCGGCATGGGGTGCAACCGAGGGATGAAGACTACGGATGAGTACGCTGGTGGACGAGAAGGAAACACGCGACGATTCAGAGGGACGAGAAGCCGGAGCGGAAGGCTGCTCGAGAAGACCGGATGTTGGGTTCAGGTGAGCCCTATTCTGGATGCCAGAGATCACCCAAATGAGCGAATCCAGAGCAGAAGACCTGGACCGAGGCGGGACTGAACTAGAGAAGAGTCCAGGACAAAAAGTCAACTACTGTTGACTTTTTGCTCCGGGGCGCCCAGAACCATTCCGGGCGCCTGGAGCAATCCGGGGAGCCCGGACCTGACTTTTGACCAGGATCGAGATTTGACTCGATCTTATCGTTGGGGGATAAAGTTTATCCCCCCCCCCCCCCCCCCCCCGGGGCGCCCGGAACCCTTCGGGGCACCCCGACCAAGGCTATAAATATAGCCTTGGTCCAGAAGTTTTTCAACAATCACGAGCATTTCATTTCCAAACACTTGTATGCCTTAGTTGTAGTTAAGTTTCTGTTTCTGCGCTTCAACGTTGTAAGAGGCTTCTCCGCCTGAAGGAGATTAATAGTGCGCTTCATCCTTTCCTTGGATTAACAACCACATTGTTGTAACCAAGTAAACAATTGTGTCTCTTACTTTATGTTTTTAATTTACTGCTTTACTTTATTTATGCAAGTGTTAGCTTAAAGAGTTCAAGGAAGGGTTGTTTGTTTTTATTTTACAGGGTTATCCAACAACCCCCTCCTAGTCGGCCACAACGGTCCTACACATACCAAGCCCTATGTACTTGTTTTAATCCATATAAGGCCTTTTTTAGTCTAAGGACATGGGTCGGATGTTCTAAGTCTTTAAATCCTGGGGGTTGACTTACATACACCTCTTCTTTAATAAATCCATTTAAGAAGGTGGATTTTATGTCCATTTGATAGAGCTTGAATCCTTTATGTGCTGCATAGGTCAGCAGCATCCTAATAGATTCAAGTCTAGCTATGGGGCATATGTCTCATCATAGTCTAACCCTTCTACTTGGTTGAACTCTTTCGCCACTAATCTTGCTTTGTTTCTAACTATTTCATCCTGATCATTTAATTTGTTTCTAAAAACCCATTTTGTATCAATTATCGTCTTGTCAATCAGTTTAGATACTAGTTTCCAGACTTGATTTCTTTCAAATTGGACCAATTCTTCTTGCATAGCAAGGTCCAGTCGGGGTCTGGTAGGGCTTCGTCTATAGTTTTGGATTCAATTTTAGAAATCAAGGCTATTTGGCTCAGGTTCCTATAAGATGACCTAGTTATGACTCCTAAAGTTGGATCACCCAAAATTTGATCAGATGGTGATTTGTGCTTGTTCTTGTTGGTCTTATATTTGGGTTAGTAATTTGCTCTTCAGATTTAATAGGTTCAAGTTGAATTTCATCATCTTCTCTGTTTATTGAGTTAACATTTTCTATATTTTCATTTTCATTTATTGTGTTGGGTAATTTATTTTCTTCATCAAATATTATATTTGTTGTTTCTTCTACTTTTAGGGTATTTTTGTTATAAACTCTATATGCCCTACTGGTTGTTGAATACCCTAAAAATATTCTTGGGGTTGTTTTTAATGAAGATTTCCCTAAGTAGTCTTTAGTGTTTAAGATGAACACTTTACACCCAAATACTTTTAAGTAATTCAAATTAGGAATCTTATTATAGTATATTTCATAAGGTGTTTTATTTTGAAATTTGTTAATTAGAATTCTATTTTGTATATAGCAGGTTGTATTAACAGCTTCAGCCCAGAATTGATTAAATAATTTGTATTCGTTTAACATGGTCCTAGCAGCTTCTTGTAGGGTTCTATTTTTACGTTCTATCAGACCATTTTGTTAGGGGGTTCTAGGACAAGAATATTCATGTTTATACCCATTAATCTCACAAAATTCAATGAAGTTATGATTTTCAAATTCTCCCCCATGGTCGCTTCTGATTCTTTTTATTTGAGTGTCTTTTTCATTTTCTATTAATTTGCAAAAGATTTTAAATATTTCAAAAGTTTCATCTTTAGTTTTTATAAATTTTACCCAAGTAAATCTTGAGTAGTCATCAATTATTACTAAGCAATATTGGTTTTTGCTTAGTGACTTAGCTCCATGCGAATCAAATAAGTCTAGGTGAAGGAGCTCAAGTATTGAAGTTGTTCTATTTAGGTTGGTTAACTTGTGGTTTGACTTAGTTTGTTTACCTTGTTGACAAGCATCACATGTTGAATTAATGAATTTTAATTTGGTAGACCTCTAACTAGACCATTTTGACTTATTTTTGAGATGAGTCTAGTAAGAGTGTGGCCCAGTCTCCTGTGCCACAGCTCAATTTCCTCGTGTTGTGTCAGGAGACACTCTATTGAGGATGTTGGTAGGTTAATTGTGTATACATTATTTCTCCTAATGCCCTTAAGTATAATTTCAGGGTTATAAGCATTTTTAATTGTACACCTAGATTTGGTAAAATTAACTAAGTAGCCACTATCACATAATTGGCTGATGCTGAGTAAATTAAAGTTAAAATTTTTAACTAATAAAACTTTTTTAATAATAAAGTCCGAATTGAGTTCGATGTTACCTCTTCCGATTACCTTAAGTTTACCGTCGTTGCCGAATGCAACTAAACCTAAATTCCTTAACTTGAGCTTTGTGAACTTCAATCTATCTCCAGTCATATGTCTGGAGCATCCACTATCCAACATGCATTGATCCAATTTCTACACATAAAGTATCTGAATTGGAATCATTTTGATGAAATGATAGTTTGATTGAGGTTAGCTCCCCAATGAGTGATTGTGAGATTATTTATTGATTTGATCTAATTGGATTTAATTAGGTTTTGGTTAAGTTAATTAAACTGGTTAAGGTAATTTGTGAATATTTTAAAAATAATTTTTAAATAAGTTTTTAAAAGATTTTTAAATAAACTTTTAAAAGATTTTTAAATAAGTTTTAAAATAATTTTCAAAATAAGTTTTTAAAAGAATTTTTAAAATATGTTTTTAAAAAAAAATTAAAATAAGTTTTAATAGAATTTTGAAATAAGTTTTAAAAGAATTTTCAAAATAAGTTTTTAAAAGAATTTTTAAATGGGGTTTTTTAAAAGAATTTTTAAAATAAGTTTTTTTAAAAAAAATAAAATAAGTTTTAAAAGAATTTTTTAAATAAGTTTTAAAAGAATTTTTAAAATAAGTTTTTAAAAGAATTTTTAAATGGATTTTTTTAAAAGAATTTTTAAAATAAGTTTTTTTAAAAAAAATAAAATAAGTTTTAAAAGAATTTTTAAAATAAGTTTTTAAAAGAATTTTTAAAATAAGTTTTTTAAAAAATTTAATTTTATTTTATTAATATAATTTGATTTGATTTAATTACTTTAATTTGATTTTATTAATATAATTTGATTTGATTTAATTAATTTAATTTGATTTTATTAATCCTTAGTCATCTCACTCGATCTAAATTTCAAATCAGGGAATCCTATAATTTTGTGAGATGAATTAAGTTTAATTATAGGGTTTGGTTTAACTTTGTGTTAGATTCAGGTTTAATTTTGAGCTCAACAAATAGACATTCTTTGGATAAACTTCTGGACTATGGTGAGTCACTTAGACATCATTAGAGTAACCATACCTTCGAGGTTTTCCAAATAGTCCTATCCACTGAACTTAATACAAAACCTTGGTTTAACTGGTTAGGATTCATAAAGTGTAACTTCAGTTAGTTCCACTTAGCCAAATGCACTAGGTCGAAGGCATATCTTCCTAGACATGCATAGACTGAGTTTCCCTAACGTACTATCATCCAAAATTTCACCAGTACCATAGGTCAAGTTAAACTTGTTCCCTTTATAATTAGTTGTAATTAACCTGCCGGGTAGCTTGGTTTGGATTACCCTGCCGGGTAGGTTAGTTTTGGAGGTGCCAGCTCTTCTAGAGCCTCCACCTATATTATTGATAATTTTATATTTTTATTTAATTTTATGTTTCTACTTTTAATTTAATTATATTTTAATTATTTTCTTGTGATGATTTATCTTTTTATTAATACAGTTTTTCTTTTGGCTCCCCTTGGATCATAGCCTTGATATGGTCTATCAAGGTAATATGCTTGATCCTTAGGAACCCAATATTGACCAAGTCCAACTTGATTAACTAAGTTGGACTTGGGTACCCATGCTTGGACTATCTTACTATTTGGTCTGTTGACTAAGGTTAGATAGGATCGATATTTCTTTTTTGCTTTAAAACCTAATCCAGATCTGTTGTAAACGGCTCTTTGTGTCCCAAGAATTAGATCAAGGTTCTTGGAGTCCAAAGAAAACCGTTCCAAGGTCTTTTTCAAATCCTTGACTTGAGTTTTCAGACTAGAATTTTCTTCCTCAAGCTTTTGGACTTGAGTTGAATTTCCAGTTTGAACTGGGTCAAGCAAGGGTTTGGAGTCAGTCACTTCTTTAAGGGTTGCTACCTCCTTTAGAAGTGACTTGGCCCGAATGTTTGATTTTGCTAATTTTTGAATTAAGTAATTTACTAGATTATGTAAACGCGGGATACTTACAATGGAGTCAAGCCCTTCGGAAACGGATACGAATCCGTGGCTTCTCTCGGACTCATCTTCCGATTCGTCCTCGCTTCCGGATTCGTTGGTGTAGTCCCGGGCCGTCAACGCGAGAAAACTCGTCTGTTCGAGCTCTTCATCGTCGGACTCCACTGAAGAAGACTCGTCCCATGTCGCCTTCAGGGCCTTCTTCCTCCTTGGTTTCTTCGGAACTTTCAAGTTTGGGCAGTTCACCTTGATGTGCTCCTTCTGATTGCACGCGTAGCACGTTACCTCGAACTTCACCTTTGGTTGAACTTCCTTGGTTTGAATTGCCTTCTTCAGGTCCTTCTTGTTGAAACCTTTCTTTTTCTTGTACAGTTTCTTTACCAAGTTGACGAGTTCCGTTGTTAGCTCGTCATCTTCATCATCTGAGTCTGGTTCTTCTTCTGACTCCGGTTTGATTCTTCGCCGTGATCTCGGATCGCGTGTTTTACTTATACCTGCAACCAAAGCTATACCTTTCTCGGATCGCCTTCTTGTTGGGCCATTTAGAGGATATGCACACACGAAAAAAATACAATACGTTCCAAGACTAGGTCTTGGATTAGTAGTGTGGGAATAAGGTTAATAACGAACTCGAGTGGTGTTGCACCGACTTCGAGCAAAAATTGATTCGAACGGTAAAAGATATTGAAATTTAGCAATAATACTAATTTCAAATGACTTCGAAAAATTGAAAAGCACCACGAAAAATTGCTTGATTGGTGGTTGCACCAAATCAAAGCTACCCCGCTCTGATACCAATTGTTGGACCGAAAGCGCTAGAGGGGGGAATAGCGCTCGTGGCTTTCACGCATTTCGGATTCGTAAAACTTGACGAGTAAAGCAGTGGAATTAAGTAAAGCAAACACGAACACAAGTTATTTACTTAGTTCGGAGTCTTGGGCGACTCCTACTCCAAGGCCCGCGATCGTTGATCACTTTCGATAGGCAACAACTATAATATCGATAAAATGTTTACAAGTGAAGTACAATTAACAATAGTAAAATGTACCAACGACAGTAGAAAACAGAAATTCGAAAGCTCCGGGTCGTTGGTGTCAAGTAGCAACTTCGTCGGAATGTCTCATTAGCAGCTTGTTGCAGAATGGTAGCTTGTGAACTGATGAAAAAACACTGTTGCTCGAAGCCTCCTTAAATAGTTTGTTTGAGGCGCCTCAAAGCCCTTCCAAGGTGCCTCAAAGCAGCCGAGTCAACCGCGTGGATCAGCGCTGAAATCTTCTCCTCTGATCCACTTGAAGGCGCCTCTAAGCTGGTCCAAGGCACCTCCAACCTGTGGTCCAAGGCGCCTCCAGCTTCGTTCAAGGCGCCTCCAGCTCCGTTCGAGGTGCCTCCAGCTCCTCTTCGCAGCCAGCTAACACTCTGCACCCGAGGCGCCTCCAAGCTCCATGGAGGCGCCTCGGATACTGTTCATCCGAGACTTGCCTTGCTTATTTGTCCCTGCAAAGCATGTTAGTTCACCAAACACACACATACCCTGCAAGACAAAGTTATCACACATAAAATATGGTACAAGTAGTAAGTGACAGTCGTCGGACTGTCCGGGTCTGACTTCGGATCTCTGACCGAAAATCCTAGGTCGACCTGACGCCTACTGTTCCCTCTACGGGGAACGCGTCCTCACCTACTCCCCTCAGGAGAGATTACCTAGTGTCAATCTGGTCCTCCAGACCGACTTGGCTTTCTGCCTAGGGTTACCACCCCCTAAGACCTAGTGTTACCGCCCCCTAGGGGTTTTCTCCACGTAGGGTTACCTCCCCTAGGACCTAAGGTTACCCCCCCTTAGGATTTTCCTCCACCTAGGGTTACCACCCCCTAAGACCTAAGATTGCCTCCCCTTAGGGTTTTTCTCCACCTAGGGTTACCGCCCCCAGGACCTAAGGTTACCACCCCCAGGACCTAAGGTTACCACCCCTTAGGATTTTTACCAGCCTAACCGCAGTTAGGACTTTCCTGAAACACTTATTCAAGTAGTTAAATAACAATTAATCTTAACTTTGAACCCTTTGCCATTATCAAAACTCAGGTTCGATCGTCGGATGCTTCCTGCACCAACACTCTTTGCCTTTTTCAATCAACCCCTCTGGTTGCTTTATATGGATGTTTTATTCAAGACTTCCGTTAAGGAAAGCTGTCTTGACATCCATTTGTTAAACTGCATAATCCATATGAGCAGCAATAGATAAGAGTATCCGGATAGACTTAAGCATAGTTACTGGCAAAAATGCTTCCTCATAATCGATTCCCTCTTTCTGAGTATACCCCTTCGCAACAAGCCTTGCTTTGAAGGTTTCCACCTTCCCGTCTGTCCCTCATTTTCTTTTGTAGATCCATTTACAACCAATAGCTTTTACACTATTTGATGGTTCTACAAGCTCCTAGACTTTGTTAAAATACATAGATTCTATCTCAGAATTCATCGCTCTTTGCCAAGATACTGCATCTTTATCTTGGAGTGCTTCGTCATACGTACGGGGATTAGGTTTATGTTTACCTGGGATCAAGTCCGACGACTCTCCCAAAAACATGAATCTTTCAGGTTGCCTTACAACCCTCCCACTATGACAAGGCACTATCTATAATTGTGCATCATTTGTGACACGTGTTGCAGTTTCTTGTGGTATCTCATCTTGTACTGTTGGTACTAGATTAGATGTGTCCTCTATTATTTCCTTAACAATAAATTTACTTATGGGCTTGGTTCATTACATAGTCCTCTTCTAAAAATCAGGCATTGGTACTAACAAATAACAATGACCTTCTGATTTTTAAGACTATAAACCTCCTTTCGTTTATCTAGGATAATCCACAAACAAGTGAACTCCTGTTCTTAATTCCAACTTATTAGTGTCTCCCTTCAACATATGTGCTGGACTACCCCAAAACTGAATATGCTTTAGACTAGGCTTACACCCATTCTACAATTCTATGGGAGTAGAGGGTTCTGACTTAGAAGGTACTATGTTCACTTCCGTTTCTAGAGCATATCCTCAAAATGAATTTGGTAATTCTGAATAACTCATCATTGATCTAATTATTTCCATAAGAGTCTTATTCCTTCGTTCTACTACACTATTCTGTTGGGGTGTACCAGGTGCAGTCAATTGGGATTGAACCCCGACTTCTGATAAGTGATTCCTAAACTCTCCTAAGAGGTACTTGCTACTACGATCTCACCGTAGTGTCTTGATACTTTTACCTTGACATTTCTCCATATCAGCCTTGTACTCTTTGAACTTATCAAAGCACTTAGACATACGGCGCATCAAGTAAATGTACCCGTATCTCGAATAGTCGTTTATAAAAGAGATGAAATATTCGAAACCACCTATTACCTGGATAGTCATAGGTCCATACAAATCAGAATGAACCAATTCCAACAGATCTTTAACTCTAGACCCCTTAGACTTAAAAATCCTTTTGGTCATTTTTCCTTCCAAGTAAGACTCGTAGGTTGGAAAGTTTTCCATCACCAATGAACCCAAAAGTTCATCGGTTATTATCCTTTGAATCCTACTCAAGTTAATATGACCTAGCCTTAGATGCCAAAGATATGATTGGTTCATTTCCGAATGTTGCTTTCTCTTATTAGAGTTAGAAGATGTGTTATTAATTTCCATTTGTTGCATCGTGAGAATTATTGAATTTATATAAATTGCCAACCAACGTACCAGAACAGATAACTTCCCTAATTTTCTTAAT